>NC_047514.1:16115615-16415615 GCF_902827115.2 Pseudochaenichthys georgianus | reverse complement strand
TTGCGTAGGCAAGAAAACAAGTTATCTTAGATCCTGTTAGTGATACAAACAAAGCCTAATTGAAATGTACACTGTATCTTTCTCTATTACACAAGCTTGTGCAGTCTGAGTAAAGCACTCTCCACAGCAGCAGTGAGAACATCTGTCAAATATCTGCTGCAGTGCCTGTGAGGCCTTTTCACATCACGTCAGCTTTAATAGGTTATTGAGGACTTAAACTTAAATTCTTACTATTGCCTTAACCTCTCTATCCTATGTTCCTGTGTTGTTCCTCCTGACTGTTGTTCTACTAAACCAAACCCAATATAATCCCTCTCCTGTTTCCTCCTCTCCCTGTCTTCTAGAGGCTTAGTCGATATATTAGACTTCTACACACGTGCACAGTGAGATAATGAAAATGTTTCTATAAATAGGGACAATAGTGCTGACAGTAGAACTCTTTCAAGTAAGATATCCGTGTAATTTTCACTAGCACAACCACACAAGCGTGCATTCACACACATAAATACTGGCGAGAGAAATCTCTTTTATTGCTGTGTGCTTCATCATAGTCCTGAAGCAGCATATTAACACTTGAGTTGCAAAGCAAACACATTTCAGATATGTGCTGTATGAGGCTCAAATATAGGACTAGATCAATGCACCCTACACATCCTAAACAAACAGCACACAGCTTGAATCTGCAGCAGACTAAACACGATGAATCTACACAATACAGTACCCATTCAGCTCCCTTCTGACACACAGGCATCACGCTATATCATAACATCTCCAATTTATTTGCAACTCGTACAATTCAGATTCATGTTGTACATCTAGTTGTAACACACGACACATATTTCACTACTTCTCCGTCAGGTTTGAATACAATCCGCTAAAACCACGACTGTATTCCATGTAATCACTGTCCAGTCTATATAATCCAATGCAACATAATAAAGAGCAATACTACAATTAAACAGTCTGTACAAGCCTCTAATCCCAACTCTCAGAGCAGAAATGGAAGTGAAGACCGATGGGACGGAAAAATAATTAGGTGGATAGAAGAGAGGAGCTCTTTCATTTTCTTCCTCACCTTCCAGCTCATGATGAATGACATCGGAGAGGTTGGGCTCCTCGCCCCACCAGAAGATCCACAGCTCCTTGGCGTCGGGCTTGATTTTGCGTCTCCACACACACAGCAGGTTGGCCTGCACGCAGCGCATAAAGCTGCGCAGAACCGGGTCGTCCTGGGCCGGAGCCGAAATCACCGGGCCGTACTCCCCGCTGCTCCGGAAGCTGTAGCAACGCCATTTAATGCCTGTCAACTCCGCCTGTGGGGGGGGGGGGGGGGGGGGGGGGGGGAGAGCAATGATTAAAGCTGCAAACAGTCCATTAACCTGAAAATATAACGCAGCAATTTTATATGCAAGGCATTTTTCTTGCATTTTAAGAAATTATTCACAAAGCATACATAACTAAAACCACCAGACAGGTTCATCCTACTGGCCATAAGACTGTTAAACACCTGAACTTTTGAAAGAAGATCCATAACATTCATCTGTTAGCAACTTACAGTATATATATATTAATATTCCAATTACTTGTATATAGACTATTCTGCACTATTTCCATTATATTCTACTTTATTTTATTGACTTGCACTATTTTATCCATTGTATTGTGTTGCACTGTTGGAGGAGCCTGTGACCTAAGATTTCCATTGTCATAACTATGCACAAATGACAATGAAAGCCTTGAATCTCGAATAACAAAAATAAACACATCTAGGTATATACATTAACTACATAACAGTTGATAATTCCGAGATGAAATAATACTAATATTAATAATAAAAATAAAAGAATGGATACAATATTAATACTTAGGTGTTCATTAATTGTCAAGTCTTACCTCATGTTCCATATAAATCTTCATTATAGTGTTCTATACTTTACCCATTTATCCCACCTTTCCTCAAAGATATGCATTTGGATTCTAATTCTCATAGTTGAATTGCCTTGTGTTGAAAGGTGCTATATAAATAAACTTAACTTGCCTTGCCTTGCCTTGCCTTGCCTTGCCTTGCCAGGTTATTCCATTGTGAGTTTATTAAGTTATTATCTTTTAGCCAATTTATTGTAATTAGTTTGATGATCGCTATTCTTATCCCAAGAAATAGGTATAGGTTTTTCTCTAAATTCAGTTTAAACACTGAGGTAAATGCTGTAACCATTAGTTGATTCATTGATAAGTCAATCGACAGAATCTCCAATGATTTTGATAACACATCATTTTTTAAGCACAAGCTCATTTTCTCTAACTCAGGCTTCTCCAATGTGCTGCTTCTCTGTTTTACATCGTTGTCAAATCAATATCTTTAGCTTTTGTGCTGTTGCTTTGATATTTTGTGTGTAGCTCTTCCAATAAAATCACCCACAGATATTAATTGTTGGTTAAAATAATCAGTGTGACTATAAATGTCTTATTTAATTGTAGTTTGATTAATTATTGTCATCAAAGAGCCATGTGTTTATCTCGCACCCAGTAGATGGAATGAAACGACTATTATGCACAAATCCATAAGGCGATAGCAGCCTTATTAGTGTTGTGTTAACCTTGAAGCACAGTACTTCAGCATTCATGGATTTCTTTCACATGAAACAGAGCCTCAGACAATGTTGATTCAATCAATACCGGCGCAGACTCTGTCCAATTATTTTATATTTTCCTTGGCATATTGTTTACACAGCTGTGATCCTCCTTGTGTAAATGTGTTAGCATTTTTAACATCTCCCTGTTGTGTTGTTATAACCTTATGTAACTTGTACCTGCACTCGCTGCCGTTACGACGCGAGAGAGAGAGTGGAAGAGGAGAGGCAGGGAGTGACGGCGAGACATAAAGGACGGCCTTGAGTGAAATGCAGGGGATTAAGTACTACAGGCGAGACAGCATTGAAATATACGAGGGAGCCGCAGAGGGTGGGAGACACGCGGAGAGGAAAGAGTGAAAGGGTCAATACGCCTGGCCCAACAGTGGCAGCTTCTCCCTTTAATGTAATGGGGTGATAGGGGTTTATTTGCCTATTGCAGATAAGAGCCCAACTTCTAACTCATTTAATTTCAAAGTTTGTGAATGAGCATAAATAAGCAAACAAGAAGCTAAACACATAAACAGTGACGCTGCGATAGTCATGTGTGCTTTGGAAACTCTTTTTCATGTTTGTTTGTGTCCGTGTGTTTGTATTTCTGCATGAATGAGTGGAGCGCACAAAAGGCATTGTTGAACAGGACAGAGATTTGGCAGGCATGGGGGGGGTAAATCTCTCGTTGCGTTGCGCTGCCCTCCTCTCCTGTGTTCACCCAGCTGTGAGGATGATATTTGGCACACTGTCTCTGGCACCAAGACATCCAAGAGCAGCTGAGAGAAGAAAAAAAATACTGACCCATTTCAACACGGGGCAGGTATAAAGCAGCGGCTCAAAGATAATTAAAGCCGTCCCTGCAGTGTCTTTGAGTGGATGAAGAAAAGGAGGCTCCAACGCTTTGATAATCATAGACAGAGGGAACAAGGTAGCCTGTGGGTGTGTGTGTTTTCAGTGTGTGTATGAAAGGGTAGCAGGGTTGTGTCCAAATCCAAAATCCAGCCAAAGCTATGCTGTTGTAGAAGACTGTGAATTAAGTCAAAACTAACACCGCAGCATCTTATAGATGAGTGCACACTGAGGTATGCACACGACCCCCAGGAACATCCTGACTGCCCAATGTACACATAATTACAAGCACGTCCCTCCTGTAATGACAGTGTGTGTAATGGGAGATATAAACATTGGCTCTGTGATAAGCCAAGCCCTAAAATTAGCCATGAAAAGGTCAAGGATGGCGTTTCTCCCAAAGCAAAGAGGAAGACATCTGCTTGCATTGCCTCGTCACTCCCAGTCAATGTCAAAAGTTCCTCCGCTGTTTGACACAGTCTGCTGCTCCTGAATCAGGAGCGCAGGGGGCGAGGCGAGGAGGAGGGCAATGTCACCAGAAATATTCACAATAAGGGCAAACCAGTTGTTAGTTTTATAATTCAACACATGCTCTCTGATGAATTGATTGTTAATGATCCCCTCCAGACACATATTCTGCCTGGAATAATAATTTGAGTCTGATTTCTTTCTGAGAAAAAGTTAACAACTTCTCCAATGACAATGCGGACATGCTGCTGTATGGCAGGTTAATAATGTTTATAATGTTCACTTTCTTAGTTTGACACGTTTGCTAATTAGCACTGAACATACAAAGCTGAGGATAGTAGATACGTCATTAATTTTGCAGGTTTTTAGTCATACAACACGCTTTTGGACAAATTGAAATGTTGACCCCGTGAGGCTGGTCAATGAAAAATGAAAAGATGGGTATTATAATTCATCCTGAGGGTGACAGGAACTTGGGCACTCAATATAATAGCAAATCAGTCAGAAAGACAATTCACTCATAGCCACAAAACATGTGATTTCTTTTAATACAGAAATTCTTTCTTATTTACATAAAAGATTGGCTTTTTAAAATAATCATTCTCATGGGTAAATCTCTTAAACACATGTATGGGTCTAAAGCACAGAGAAACTGATGCATTCAAGTGTAAAACTGCACATAAGTAATGTTCACAGTGAAGTTCCAACAATCAAAACCAAAACACATTTCTGAGTTGAGAGGGGCTTAAAAAAAAAGGAGAATCTTCTCACATTCTACTGCAGAAATATGACTTAAAGTCTAATATTACTACAACAACAACATGTAATTTCAGTTGAAATATTGCACAACATGGCCAGAGGCTGCACTGCCTTTCACACACAGGTGCTGCGTATTTGTTGCCATGTGTAAAGCACCAACCTGACACCCTGCTGAACTTCTGTGGAGGATTATCTGTGGCACAGTTGCAGGAAGAGGAACAGAGCTGCAGTCACATGCTCACAGGGCAGGCCCATCCAAACACATGCCCGCCCGCCCACACACACACACACACACACACACACACACACACACACACACACACACACACACACACACACACACACACACACACACACACACACACACACACACACACACACACACACACACACACACACACACACACACACACACACACACACACACACACACACACACACACACACACACACACACACACACACACACACACACACACACACACACACACACACACACTTCACGCACAACAGCTGTGATGACGCGCAGAGCAGAAGTGCTCAAAGAGACTGACATGTATCAGGAGGCAGACTTTTTTTCTGGCTGAGGTCCAGTTATTTGTCGGTGATGACAGTGAAGATCTGTGTTTTACTGCCTGTAATGTCTAGTACGTGCGAACATTCATCATGTGTGCCTGGAGTCACAGTAATACCAGTGCTAAAAAACAGCTTATTCTTATTTTTTGTATGAATAAATGATCACTTGTAACAGATAAGAGCAAGCAGAGACTGTCAAGCGTGTCGAATTAATATCTCTGCAGCTTTGGTGCCAAATCAGTGTTGTGATTCAAATCCTGTCATGCAAATAAAACCAACCTTTAATCATTTTTTTCAATAGTTCTTTCATTGTTAGGGATAGAAGAATGGGGGGTGAAAGTTCTTGAAGTGCAGACTTTATATTTAGATTATAATCAGAGGATAAATTACACCATGCACTTGTCATTTTAGGTGGTAAATACAGAAAAATGTGTTGTAATGGAGAGTGGCAACTGACTAGGATTAAACTGAGATGAATGTACTTGACAGAAATGCCCTTTTGTGTCATGAGCAGGGGTGATAATAATGTGTTTTTAGGGGAAGTAAATATATGGTCTTGAAAATAGCAGCGTGAAGAACAGAGCAAGTATGTTTCCAAAAAAGCTAAAACCTCAGCTTCCCTCAAAGCACTGAAGAGCAAATCAACGTTTGCTTTGAGCAGAAGTCTCCGTCTCTTTAAAAACTACCACGAGGGGTGAAAAGGGAAAGAGGTCAAGGAAAAATACGGTGATTTTGTTTCCCTGTCAATAAAGCCAGCACTCTTCCAAGCCAGTGGCAGCCGGCCCATAGGTGCGCTAGGGGCGCCGCCCCACCTCTTCCCATATAAAAAATAAAATAAAAAATATATTTAAAAAAAATATGTTTTTATTTTATTTTTATTTTTAATAAACAAGGTAAATATTATATAATTGGTATCAGTAAAATGTATAATCTAAAATAAAATCTCGTTTAAAATTGTGTTACGACGATGTCTAAAGTTACTGATAAGTCACATGTGTCCTGCCTGGCCTTGCCCATGTGTCATTACCTTTATATATACAGTCTATGGTCATTACCCTCTCTCGTCTGGGCGGTAAGAAAGGAGCCCTCAACCAGTGCAGCAGCAGCCACTAGCAGCTGACTGTTGCCATCTGTAAACTATGATGCCGAAACATAATTCCAGCCAATCAGCGTCGTCAAATCTGATGATCACCGGGCGCCAATGTCAGCACCCGGTCCAGTCTGTGAGTAGTTTGGACACTAGTGACTCGTATCCGGTGGGGTGACGCAGTACGGCAGTAGTTGATGAGGATGGCTTCATGTGCAGGTGGAGTCTCCGGACCTCGGTCCCCGCCCAATTCCGTTCAAGAGCTAATCTCCAATCCTTTCGAAAGGAGAAGTTTGGGAGATAAACTGTTGCTTAAAGACCTTGGACCGGACCAACCCGATTTGTATATATCGCAGCAAGCTCGTGAAAAAGACAAAACGTATCAACGAGGCTTCTCACGTAGCTGGTACACCAGAAAGGCATGGCTAGCTGGATGCAAACAGGTAAATGCTGTCTTTTGTTTCCCATGCTTGCTCTTCAAACAGCCGGGGACAGATACGATCTGTTCAGAAACTAGACAAAAGTTAAACAAGTACAAACAACAGACTGTCTGTCATGGAGAATACAGTCGCTGGTTTATTTATGTCTGTATAGGCCGTTGTTGTGAGTGTGGACGGTCGGAGCATAACGTTAGCTTAGCCAAGCGCCATTTAGAAAACACGCATTTTAAAAGGGTTTTCTGCCTGCCGTCTGTCTGCAGACTTGTCAAAGCGTTAATTCATGGTGTTTACTAACCGGTATCAGTATGTTGTTAATTCGGCATCATTTTGAAACGTGTATTACAATCAAATCACGGTAAAATATGTTCATCTTGTTGTAGTTGTAGCCCCCTTGCCAGCGATTCTCTCTCTAGTTTAGCATACTCAGCCCGACTCAGCCTGGTTGTTCCTGGCCCTAGAACCACGATTTTATGGGGCCAGAAAAACTGTGAATTAGGACCCGCTAGCCGGTACTAGGCCAAGTGGAAACGCAACCAAAAACTGGCCCCGCACGGCTCGGCACGCTTAAAGCGAGCTCCGCGCTACACTGGAAACGCGCCATTACATCACCAGAAGTCCTAATTTAAGGGGTCATTTCTCCCAAAAAAAATGTTTTACTCACTATAACAACAGCCCCACCAAAAATATTTTCCACCAGCCGCCACTGTTCCAAGCCCCTTGTTCTGTTGGTTAGCTAGTTCAATTTCTGATTGAGTGCAGGACCAAAAACAAGAGCTTTTCCTCCCCTTGCTAAGACCAACCAAAGCTTTGACCTCACTCTCACCTCTATTATCTTCCTTGTCTCCACTCTCCCTCTCGTCTCTCAGCACTCTCTCACTGTCACGGATGCCTATTGAATACACCCAGAAGAATTTCACGCTCTCCCTCTCGCCTTTGTGTTATTCCTCTCTTTATGTCAAGTAAACAGAGAAAAGATAACAGCCAACCTTATGTTTCCTGGATATTTCGGTGTTAGCACAGAGAAGTTGGAAAAGTGTGCTTAGTGTTCTAATACAAATCCTCTCCTTTTTCTGGCAGTGAGATGGTTTATCTACACATTTGCATTCCTTTGTTTTCTTTGAACATTGATTTCAAATAGGAATCTAAACTTCAAACCAGAGTTAAGAATAATTTCCTGACTATAAGGTGAACTGAGCCCCAGCTTGGAAAACATAATCTGTTTCCCAACCAGAGGTCAGACTCAGTGCAGCATGTGCTTGTAATCAAGGGGAAATATGGAAGTCAGGACTTTCATCTTTGGCATACATTGCTCAAACGCTGCATACAACCATGTGGCTTCAACAGAGGAGACGATCATGAGGTTTGTCATACATCAGGTTTGAGATTGACACTTACATATAATACATACTGCATATTGTTTGAAGCCCAGGAGCTTCACAATGCAGAGGAAACTTCCGCCACTTAGATAGCAACGCTGAGAGGAAAACACACTTGACATGCATGTTGCAGGAATGCGTCTCCAGACTGAAAATATGTGTGCTCCTGTTCTTCCTCCAAAAAAAAAAGAATTGTTTGACCATTTTAACAGACCTCTTAAACTGAAATGCATGTTTGTGTTGGACCTTTTCCACATGGACAAGGGATGTGGTAGCTGCCTGGGACAGCATATTTAAACATTACTCTGGACTTCCTTTTCCTACCACAAATGACATATTCATTATTCAAGTGAAGCTCTATTAAAAATCAGTTAAAATGTTTACAGAATAAGAAAATAACAGCACTTCTCTATCAGAGTTGCAGTTGATCTGAAAATGTTCATCTTAGTGAAGCCTAGTGTTCTATCAAAGCTGACAGAAAGTGTATGAGACCGTCTTTAAAATGCCACTTCTTTAGGAATCACACAACGGTGTAAGAGCCTCCCAGTCGGATAGTCTGACAAAGGAGGCACTTTAAGCAATTGAGAGACAGCTCGTATCAGCAGTTTTACCTACTCTGGCACAAGTGAAACACTTATTCTGTCAGAGGGGCATAGCTTTCTCATCAACGTCAAATCAGTTTAGACACTTGACAAGCTGCCAATATTCAGGGTGTGTTCAGATCGCTTATGATACCTTCAAGTCTTTAGATAAGACTCCTAGACTTTATCAGACACATGCAACACTAGCTAGCCATCTCTGTTTCATTCAATGTCAAACAACGGGTGTAATTGAATTATTTCTGACATACACTGTGAGATAACTGGCCCAATAACACTTAATTGAAGTTTCAGCATAAACACTTTTTCTTTAAAGTAACAATCCTTAAGGATTCATGAAATCCAATCAAGAACAGTCTTTGATAGTATTTTTGTCAGCATTTTTCACAAATTCCATACAACATTTAATTATAGTTAGTGGTGGAGTCTGCCTTTTTCCCTCTCTCAAGTCAAAATACCAACCTACAGACAAGAAGAAAATACAGATGTTATTGTGAAGTAGTCACAGGATAATATTTGTATCTGTTACAGTGGCTAGTGCTAACCCAACAAAACTGCCACCACAAAATAAGTTATTTTGGAAATGTATTAACACAGAGTAGTTTAAACCAGTCAGCTCTTGTGTTGTGTAGTGGCATGATGGTTTGTTTGCATAATGGAAAAGGCTAAATATTGACATCATTAAAACAGAGTCTGGCTGCACTGTAAACAGCTACAGCAGGTGCTCTTCTTTTGTATTCCTGACAAAGGAGCTGCTTCAGTAGTGTTTGTCGTCATAAAACACTCTTGCATTCACCACCAGGACTAAAATCTTAAGGATTACAACTTTATTGACCATTTTAATGGCTGCCAGTGAGGCAGCTGTGAAATATCGAGTATGAAAAACAAATATGAACAAAGAGGATGGCTGTGCTGCTAGAAGTCACCAGTTAGAGGAGCTAGTGGCAGAAATCAGAACAGGCAACGACTCCCCCTTCATCAATTAACCCGCTGAAATCAAATTAACCCACAAGGAGTCGCGCTCCCCTCTGGCATTTTACACCACAAATGAAGAGCGATGCACATTGCTGCACTTGTGAGGAAGCAGGAGCGACACATAAGCACCACACAGGTAGAGTGAAGGCCTCTGGGGCTGCAGACACTAAACAGATGCTTTTCCTCTGCCTTCTGCCGCCACCTTTACAAGTCCCTACAAAACAAGGGACCGTCATTTGATCTGTGTTCTGCTGTAGCATCCGGCCCTGGGAGGTGAGCAAGCCAAGCGACCTAATTAGAGCAGCGAGAGTCCCCAGGGCTGAGTGACGGATAGACCCGCCAATCACAAAGCAGAAAGCCTCCATCAAGCCATGACTTCTCACCTGACACAAAGAGAGGCGGGAGGCGGCGGGAGGCAGCAGACGACAGCAGGCGAAGATCAATGAGGACAGCGAGACATTGTGCACAGTGCACTGCAGCAGCTGAAAGGGCTGACAAGATCCCCAGCCATTTGGCAAATAAAACAACACAAAGCTGCAGCGTCAGGTTGCTTTTAAAGCCTTATGGGACAGGCTAAAGCCTTGGCCATGCTTAGCCTAAATTATTAACGTGCAAATAAATAAACCAGTCTCTGCTTTAGTATCTCTCTGGTGTAACTTAATTACCCGTGACAAGCCACGTGGAGGGAGAAAGGAGCGAAACAGGCAGACAAAGACAGAAGAACTGAGAATCACAGAGAAGGAAAAACAGAAGACGAGAGAAAAAGTAAAAACAGTTGCTAGGCAACATACAACATATATAGGAATCCAGCAAGGTATTCCATTTTTGAGATTTCTGTCTCCAGGGTTACAGTATAAATACAGTATAATATTTTAAGCTCTTCTGTGGTCTCTTACTTTAAAAGAATCACAAAAGAGTGTATGTTGTCTCCCCTGAGCACAACTACACCTCCATTTGTTCCCCTACAGCTGGAGTTCATAAACTCAAATTTGGCTGAAGATATTATCGAGCACCAGTGGCATAGCCACCATAGGGCCAGGGTGGGCCCTGGCCCACCCAGTTTACTCATTGGCCCACCCTGAGAAAGCTTCGGTGTTATTTAAAAAAATATTATTTTTTTTTAATTATTTTATTATTATTAATAATAAAAAAGATTATTCACCCATTGAGAATATCCAATAATTCAAAGTGAAATTCAAGTTAACCAATATCGAGTTTAATTAATGTTGTATGTGCTTTATCCTCTGAACCGAACTCATTTACGGTAAAAACTGATTGTTGGTTCCGGCGCGCGCCATAATAACGTGAGAGAGGCAGAGAGCTGCCTGCAAAATAAATGATGGCTCAAAGTTCACGAATGAACTTTGTTTTTTTTTAAAAAGCCAGACTCCAAGAAGAGCCCCCACTGCCCTCATCTAGCAGCGATCTATACGATCATTTTCTGATAACGATGAAATAGCCCCGCCTCCCTCTCCCCACCTCTCCTGCTGCTGCTGGGCTGTCAGAAGAAAAAAATGTTAACGGAAACACACGTTCCCTCGTCCCTGGGAAGAGGCGGAGAGGTGGGTGTTTTTCATCTGCTGGTGGACAGTCCGGAGAGATATACACAGGGTTGGGTTGTACATGTAACGGCGTTACGTAATCAGAATACAAAAATCAAGTGTATTCAGCTGGCTTACATTTACATTTGAAAAACGAGTAATCTGATTACAGTTACTTTCGTAAACCTGAAGTGAATACATTTTGGAATACTTATTGGAATTATTGGTGGAAAAGTTTCCTCACAAAATGTATCCTAATATTCATTACCGGCAGAACTGTGTGCGCACTGCACAGCGCTGCAGCATGTCTGTGAGGGAGAGAGAGATGCAGCGTGTCTGTGAGGCCCCGCCCCCGCACGCAGATGAGAGAGAGAGAGATCTCTTTTAAAATATATTGAAAGTTAGAAACGGAGATGGTTAGATAAAATGTGCAAGATAACGTTTATGTAGCATTTCTTTATTGTCGAAATGATGACATTTATAATGGGATAAAATCAAAGTGAATGGCCTGCTGCTGCTGAAGGCATGGGGCAAGTGACTGGAAAAAGTTGTAAAAGTTATTACATCGTTTCAGATAATAATAATAATGATAATTCATTCTATTTAGGGGCGTCTTTCAAAGCACCCAAGGACACCTTACAATTCATAACATATTTTAAGGAAAGGTTTTAAGACAGTACAAAGAATGCAGTCCGGGTGATGGAAAGTATTCCAAAAGTATTTTAAAAGTAATCTGCCACCGGTACCGGCGGGGATTGTTGTTAGCTTCTGATGTGCAGAAGAAAAATCTGGCCCACCCTTTTTTTTACAGGCCCACCCTAAAGTACATTTCTGCCTACGCTACTGTCGAGCACGTCATACATGCAGGAAAGTCCTGGGATTACCAGACGCAAGACATGAGCGTTGCAGTATAGGATTTCTCCCTGACTTTCTTTACTGAGAGAATGAGAGAATCCCACACAGTAATTGTATAATTAGCCCTGCATGGAGGTTTTCGCAAATGGCTACAAGTAGTTAATAGTCTGATTGTTCGTGAAATTGGGCAAATGGAGCATAAGCGGTATGAAAAATATCTAATTTGGCTTGTAATTTCCTTCCTGCATTGATTTTTTCCACAGGGATGCCATTTCAGATAAAATGACAGTCATGCAGTGCATAAATCAGCATGACTTCCACTTGTTTCATTACAAGCCAGCAAAAACAAAATATAAAAGAGGAGAACTGGTAAGAACCAAAGCCTCTGTCTGTGTGTATATTTGTGTGTGAGTGTGTTTGGTGCCAAGCCATTAACTTCACGAGGGTCACACCTGAACAGGTTCCAACCTGTAACTCCCCTGGCTGCTGTCTGTAAGACCCATTTACAAGCAAACGCATACAAAACACAAACGAACCGAATAAGATATCAAAAAAGTATTTCGTCCGCACGAGACCGCTTGAAAGCGCTGGAGACGCCGTAGTACATATGCCGGGCCTGTAAGTGGTGCAGTACTTCTGCCACAAAATATATCAAAGCAGCGAAGAAGACCCCCGAGCATGGTTGCCATGGTTGCCCTTCTGTTTATGCCTCGCGGTGGATTTAGCAACATGTAGTTCATGTAATTCTCCATGTCCACTTGTTGCTGATGGTTGTGGTAGTAGAGGAGCTGTATATTTTGCACTAACATCTGTAGCATGGTAGAGCTGTAGATTACTGACAGTAGCTATTGACAGTAGCTACTGACCATGCTACAGCAGTGAGCAGCATAGGTGGGGAGAGGTGGGGCTATGGCTTCATTGTTATAAGGAAATGATCGTATGGGCGTACACACCGAGCTGTTTGGCCCCCGAGAGCGTTCCATTTGCAGATATATCCACCTTGGGACCCGTTATCGTTTGCGGGGTCCGTTTCGGCGTTTCCGTTACGGCCTCGTGTGAACGAACGGGCTATACGAAAGAGAAAAGTAGCGGATACAACCGTTTGCGTTCTCGTGTAAACAGCACCTAAGCTGTTGTTTGCTTACTACGTGGGAGTGGCAGCCAATCAGAGCTTTAATACTAGAGTCCACTGCATTTCTGCCAACATGTTCAACACACACAAAATCTTATGTAATCCCACTCAAGTCCTCCTCTCCTGTCCATTCACTCTTTACAACAGATACACTGGTACCATGCCATGTTCCCTTCCAACACTACCCTGCCTAAACACTTATCCCTGCAGCTCCTTCAGTCATGACTGGTAAATACTCCATCAAACACTTTGGGTGTCACTTCTATACTGGAAAGTCCATTTATTCTATGATGCAAGCCAGGAGTGATATTGTACACATTTGTATATGAATCATGGATGTCTGCCTAATTCAAGATGAGAGAGGGAGAGTGCCGTTTGGCAGCACAGGGAGAATCAATGCACCACAAACGGCTGTGAATCAACAGTCTGCATATAATGTGTTTGTTCTAATCAAGTACCCGTCTGATTGGTTGCAGATAATCTCTCAATGGAACATGAACACATGATAATTAGAATTTTCAACAACACAGTAGCCAACATTAATGCTTTCTCTCTCCCCTTGTTGTGCCGCTCTAAAAAGACACCCTTTCACCTAAGTGTGCTTTAACTGCATTTGAATCCCAGCCAACCACGATATTGGCAAAGCTGTCTGGCTTGCAGAACATATTTGCCCAGTTATAAGCAGGGCAGTATCTACCTGTAAAGAAATTATCTAGAGATGGCTACAGATGAATATAATGGCACAGAGACATCATGAGACAAACGCTTTGTTTATAGAAATGATCGATCAATTAAACATGGCTCAGAAGTGTAGCAGAGGAAGTGTAGCAACACACATCCAAAATGTAATAGTTTGGAGGAAAGTGATTTAAATCTGTGAGGGATAAAAACACATTTGGAGGAACATGTCGCTACATGAGACAGAACATGTCACGATCTGTCTGTGTTGTGTTTTGTCTTGTCTTTTTCTGTCTTTGGTTTCATGTTTTATTTTGAAAAGTCTTCACCTCCTGTCTTGCCTGTTGCTGTCTGTCTGTTTTCCCTCCTACCTAATTACCCGATTGTGTTCACCTGGTGCCCCTGTGTTTTCTCCTCCCTCCTCACATTGCGTCTTGTTTGTGTGATTAGTCTTGTGTGTATTTAAGTTCTGGTTTTTCTGTCTGTCATTGTTGGTTCGTTGTTTGTCTTTGACTGTGTTCTCGTGTTTGTGTTCTGTTTGTGCCTCTAGACCTTGAAATAAAGGTATTTTTTCAGTTTATTCTGCATTTGGGTCCTGCTTCCTTCACCCAACCGTAACAGAATGAACCAACCACAAATGGACCCAGCAGATGATCCATTTGAGGTAGAATTACAGCATTTTACCTTTTATCTGGCTTGCTGCTTTGATTGGTGGAAGAGAGCGTCCAGTGTTCTGCAGAAGGGGGCCGCTCTGGTAGAGGCGCACCGGTTGGCTATGGAGAAACCAGGCATGGTGAAATGTTTACCTGGCTGGATTTTGAACTTCCTCTGGGTGTGTGATTTCCAGCCTGCTGACTACAAACGTCTCGGTGTGTTCCGTCCGGAGTCAACCCCTGCTTCTTCCCCATGTCCTGCTCCTCGCTTTTGGAGGTCCACGAAGCCTCCAAACGGCTTCTAAAAGACGGAGTCGCAAGGCCAGGCAAGCAGCCCGAGCCATGGTCCAGCCCGAGCCATGGTCCGGCCCAAGTTCTGGCCCCAGCAGCCATGGTCCCAGACCCAGTTCTGGCCCCAGCAGCCATGGTTCCAGCCCCAGTCCCAGCAACCATGGTTCGGGCCCCAGTACCGGGCCCAGCAGCCATGGTTCCGGCTTCAGTGCCGGCCCCAGTAGCCATGGTCCCTACTCCAGTGGGTTTTGGGACGTCTGGGATCCGTCCCTTGAGAGGGGGGGGGGGGTAATGTCACGATCTCTCTGTGTTTTGTCTTTTTCTGTCTTTGCTTTCATGTTTTATTTTGAAAAGTCTTCACCTCCTGTCTTGCCTGTTGCTGTCTGTCTGTTTTCCCTCCTACCTAATTACCCGATTGTGTTCACCTGGTACCCCTGTGTTTTCTCCTCCCTCCTCACCTGTGTCTTGTGTGTATTTAAGTTCTGGTTTTTCTGTTTGTCATTGTTGGTTCATTGTTTGTTTGTCTTTGACTGTGTTCTCGTTAGTGTTCTGTTTGTGCCTCTAGACCTTGAAATAAAGGTATTTTTTCAGTTTATTCTGCATTTGGGTCCTGCCTGCTTCACCCAACCGTAATGGAACAATTGTATTCAGCTGTGGTGGAAAAAACACTACACTGTTTAAGGGGGGCTTTTGTGCTTTTTGGGGTTTCCCTTTTCCCTTGGTGTATTATATATATATTTTTTTTTTATGCATGTAACTGGTCTGTAAAGGCTAAAATCCCGAAGTTTCGTCCAGAGGGAGTTTCTCTCCCACACCCTCCCCCCCCTGTCTGAAACGCCTCCATTGGACTCCTTTGTTTACATCTGAAACTAAATGACATCACTATGTAGCACTCACGCTTGTATTGGTCAGTGCTCCAACACATTGTACTTGATAGGCATCTCTAAGCGGTTAACCAGTCACAACAGAGCCGGCAAGCTAACAAATTAGAGCAGACTAGGCTCTGATTTCAGACAGAGGGTGAAAAGAGGTGCTGCAGCACAGGCATAATGAGACAAAGAGCTTTTTGAACTTTAAAGCATGGAGACATGTCACAGTAGAGACACTAAATACAAACATGAAACCTGAAAATGAGCACCATATGGCCCCTTTAGGAACATTATAGTTGACATGTGACTCAATATAATGCTGCCATATACTTTTCTACACTTCACTTATCATCAATAAACTGGTGACAAAAATAACTTTTGAGCGATTCCAGTCAAAATCCATTTTTTTCATTAAATCATTCAAAGTGCACTTATCTTGATAACAGAACAGTGATCTAATACTGATTTCAGAGGACTTTCATTTGTAATGTATTTGTACAGAGTAGCATTATGATCTAAATTCATCTTTTACCACAGATTTTTTCTATTTATCTATCGCAGTCTGTCAGTTAACTAGCTAACTTTTCAGCAATCACAAGCACTTGGTGGCACCAGCTCCTGGCCATTCCTCCTGTCCCGCTCAGCCTTCTGTCGCCCTGCTCACATGCAGGAACACCAGCGGGCACTAAGAATAGATCACAGCTGGCACTGCAGGGCTTACATATTTCACACTCAACCCACCGTGCTCCAAAACACTCCTGCCCATCCCGGCCCACTTCCAGCTCCGGGACCAGCGGTGGTTCCCTCCCTCCCTCCCTGTCCATCTTTGAACCGTTCCTCACCTCTGTGGCAGGGCACTGACAAGCCTGCTGCTCAGATAAGATCCATGGCTACACTCATGGGAGAATTTAATAGAAAAAGGTTGTGTAGTAAAAACAGAAGGCAAAAGTGAGCAATCCTTGTTCACAAATCATGTTGTTATGGCAGCAAACTATTTGAGGATGTCTGACACACAGAATGCCATGTTCACACTGGTGGGGCACTGCCGGGTTGAGTCCTATTGCGATGACAAGGGATTCCCACAGTAGTGACAGGGGCAGATTAGGGGGAGGCGCCACACGCAGTCTCAAGGTGAAGCCAGTGCTAGCTGTCAAAATTGCAAGCGAGCGGAGCCAAGAGCACAGGTTGGGCGTCCGGGGTGGAGTGAGGAGCAGGCAGATGGAGCTGCTCCGTAGGGCACAAAGCACAGGACTGGGGGTGAAGCCTCGGAAACCTGGACGGATACTCTACTTGTGTACGAGGACGCTGGCAGGGGTTCAATGTCATCTGAATATTAATTACACTTCATAGTGATGTCTACTTATCAGTCCTTTTCATCACATAGTCCCATGAATCTGGTGATAATCTTTAATGCATTAAATGTAGAAAAAGTCCGGTGAACAGGCAAAAAATAACAATAAATTTATCCTGCTGACAAGTAGTGTATGTTTATTTATTTGGGCCCGAGCACGGAGCGCTAGTTTGTTTTATTTTTTTCCTTGCAGATATATTGCCAGATATTTTGGAAATCATATAGCTTCTTTTTCTTTTTATAAATGAAGGTTTGTATGTGCTTTTTTTTAAAAGTCTTGTGCCTTTTGATAATTGTTGACAATTTTAATATCTAATAATGATATTTTGGAAGAAATATATATTCATTACAAATAGCCATGACATGAAAACACTTTTTTTTATAATAATACTTAAAATATGGTTGTTCAAGTATTGTGAATGGGATATTTTACATTTAAAACATAAACTGTGTAAAAATCAATAGTTGGCAACAGTTTGAACTTTTGTGTATTACAATATCTTATCACTACATGTTACCAATGTCTGCAACATGCCAGAATTACATGTAAATTAGCATTAATTTGTTAGTCAAGTTCTAATTAAGTTAACTAGCTCTAAGGTTATACAATTAAGCAACATTTTTCTACAAATTAGACTTTTTGTGCTAAATAAACATAAAAATATATAATTTTGGTATCCTGTCAGCGCAAACAACACACTTAAGTCCAACTGTATTGATTATTTGGCCCAGCAGATCATGACACACACTTCATCCAACCTCTGCTTCTTCCTCATACTTTAGCATGCTTGCAATATCCACCACCATTAATAACGAGGAAATGCAAACAGCCTATATTAAAAAGGCACCTTCCCTGATTACCTGCTTCTTCTTACAAGGCACCTGCCATAAATCAAGACACATGCTGTTAATGGTATTCTCTCTGCCTCATCTCCGAGCACTTTATTTCCAAAGCCGACAGTAGCATCATTATTATACATGCAAGATCTCTATTGGAATACAGTTTGGCTAATGAGCACCTCTTAGTTGATCACATTAGACCTCCACTTGAGGACACTTAATTACCAGTGTTGCACTCTGTCGAGGGGACAGAGGAAGTTCTTTAATTAAGGGCGCTGCATTCTACCTATGTTTGTACAGGCCTGCGTCCTTGGGATATAGGATGTATTAAAAAAAACTGAATAAAATGAGATAAAACATGCAATTGTGGCTGGAAGATACTGTGTGTGCGCATGTGTGTTACATATGTGTGTGTGCATGTGGGTGTTTATTTGTTTCCCCATCTCCATGTTGGTGAATGCATCCGTGTGTGTATTTGTCTGTGTGTGTGTGTATAATGTGATGGGTGTTTGAAGTTTGTCTCCCGAGTCTCGCTGGTTTATAGTGTTTACAATATACACACACACACACACACTGAGGCTTCCTGCGTCGTGAGGCTCTCGACTGTCTCCAAGCATTTCATGTTCAGGCTGGGACTCTTGCATCATAAGAACCGGCCCAGTCCACAGAAAGATGACTGTTTTCTCCCTCTCTCTCTCATTACATTCCTCTCTCTTGCTCTGTCTCACTCTCACCGTTTCTCTCTCAAAGAGGCTGAGGCTAGCAGTCAGGAAATGCACATCAGTCATAATACTTTCCTAAAATGAAAACAGATTCCGCTGCAGTCTCACTCGCTCCTTCCTCGGCTAAAAACATTCCTCTGTTTCTCCTCTCGTCCTCCACCCTTCCCTCCACCGTCACCACTTTAAATTAGCATACCAGCTCAGATCTTCTCTCACACTTAACAAGGGTCTTGTTTGCTTTCTGCCACAGATGGATTATCAGCAGCGACACAAGGCAGTTGTTTAGTGGGTTGTGCGATGGCAGCGATCTCAAGTATGTGACATCGGCCTCTATGCAGCAGACACTAACCTGCTGCATCCTCATAAAGTCCCACAGTATGTGTAGTTATACTTTCTACAGGCACTTTTTATTGATGCGGGTTGCAAAGGCAGACGGTTAAACTGCGAGGGACGAGGTTATTGCATGTAGGAATGCTGTTTAACAGGCACTCGCCAGTCAGCCATGAGACCTTTTTGTAAGAAGATAGCCAACATGACCTGGAGAAAAAGGTTAGGAAATGTCAACCTTAGAGATTTCATTCTTTAGTTATGCATTCAACTGATGAATATTATAATTAGCAAGTTTTTTCGGTGTGTAGAATATCAGAAGAACTGAAGAAATTCCCTCTAGTTTCCTATACACAAAGGTTACATCCGCAAGTTGCTTAAATGCATATCAATTAATCAAATAAGTGTTTCTGCACCAAATTATAAGTGGTGATATGCAACCAGAAAACAACTAAAGCAATACATCCTATAACATACACATTATGCTGGATCAATACTCCCACCTGCATTTAAGATAACAACACTTCAGCCTACACTTCTTAACTCATGTAGCTCAAGTATGTCATTTTCAACATCAGGATGCAATCTGCATCCCTCAGTCTGTCTCTTTGTCTCAGTCTCACCCTCTAACCAGGACACTTGGAGTGTCATTAATGCTTTGTTCGCTCTTGGACTTCCCTGTAGGAGCCCTGCCAGAGAGCAACCGCTGTGGCACTAGCCAGTCATAAATATTCTCAACAAGCCAGCTGATGGATGATCTCTTTCTCCCTCGGTTTGAAAGGGATGTTCGCAGGGCCAGCACGACGGCAACAACGCCAGGGTGAGTGAATGAAAGCTTGTTCCACGAGGGGAATCACCTCGACTGAGACGTTGACAGAGGTGTAATCGCTGTTTTCAAGTGCAACATGTCAGACTGAGAGAATTTAAGAGGGCTGATACTGGAGCGCTGTTACGTTTATTTCAGCGCCAGTGCACAGAAATTGAAACAAGATGCTTTTAAATAGCAAAATATACTATTTTGAGTCCATCACAAAAACTACTGAAATACAAAAGAAGGAATAACTGCTGGTAGTTTGTTTGTTTGAAAGCTGTGATGACTACAACGTTTCCTTTTGTCCTTTAAAACAACCATCAACATTTTTACCATGTGACACGTGTTTCCTCATATTTTTTAGTGCTCTTGCTGACGGACAACCTGCATGATCACCTAAAAAGCCCTCAGGACCCCTATGTTGTTGTGGTTCTCAGCAGCCTGTGCCTGAGCTCAGTCTACCGCATGCCTTTCCACTTGGCTGCCTGTTGTAGTAGGACAGTTAACTCGCTGATTGCAGGATGAAAACTGTGAAAGCACACTGCTCAATCTCCTCCACCCGCAAAACCAGTGACTACTGCAAAAAACGATACTGCCTGTGGAGTCCTACAAAAAACACCTTTTTCAGATAAACTAAGTGTGAAAGTGTTGTTTCCACTGTGTGCTTGTTATATGTCTGTCAACGTCTTATTAACCTTCCTCTGGGGGACATTATTATCACCACAATTTGTATATGGCTTTTGTGCATGCAATGTTCTGTGTATATAATCACAGAACATTGTCACTAATCTTCCCAAACCTGGTGAGCCATTACTGTAGATCATCACATCAAACTATTTTTTCCTGAAAACCTTTTTATCATTCTCTGGCTTGAGAAATATTTGACACAGGCAGCTGAACGCCTTCTCTCCAAGTTAGTTGCTTGGCAATGCAACAGAGTTCCTGCTAGATTTCCAGTGAAATGATTATTTATAAAGAGGAGCAGGATAAAGGCCAGATCAAACTGTGCTCTTCATGGTGAAAAATGAGTGTTAAGATTCTATTGTTTATCTGCTCAACCCATTACATGCCAGTACTGTAAAAGCATGCCAGAATTAGTGGTCCATTTGTTTTGGTAGCATTTGAAATTGTTATTTTAAGCATTATGTGGGACGTTTTTGGTTTGAATCTCATAATAAAGTGTTAGTATTTTTTTAAACCATGTTGATATGAGCCTCTGGGCTGAGATGTGTTATTATAACAGTCCGAGAGGTGCAATATGCTTTTTCTCGGACCATTAACCCGTGTTAATGATTACCGAATGACAACACCAGAACGGTTCACCTTTGTACAGCAGACACATGTAAGCGTGCCTCCCACGGTCTTATGACTTGTCAATCACAACTGGCTGTGTGTGTGTGTGTGTGTGTGTGTGTGTGTGTGTGTGTGTGTGTGTGTGTGTGTGTGTGTGTGTGTGTGTGTGTGTGTGTGTGTGTGTGTGTGTGTGTGTGTGTGTGTGTGTGTGTGTGTGTGTGTGTGTGTGTGTGTGTGTGTGTGTGTGTGTGTGTGTGTGTGTGTGTGTGTGTGTGTGTGTGTGTGTGTGTGTGTGTGTGTGTGTGTGTGTGTGTGTGATATGCATGATGTATTATGGATACCGTACCAGAGAGAAAATGTTGGAGTGGCAGTCCTCAAGGCTTGCCCCGTTAGCCACCCAATTCGCTGTTGTAGTCATAATCGTCCGCCGTTGGGGTCGTCAGCGCTGGGCATGTCGAAATCCTACATCGGTATCAAACACCGAGCAGGGCTGACAAATAGGTTCCCGTAGTCTGCCGAAACAAGCAGGCTTAACACCTCACAAGAGGTCCAGATAATAGACTCGGGATGGTCGGGCAGAGGAATGGGCGTATTCAAAAAGAAGTGCAGAATGCATCCATGAAACCCCAGCGGATATAATGTTGTAATGTAAATCCAAGCGTGTGCGGGAATCAAAACATTGTTACAAACCAGGTCAGGCGATTCCAAATGTGATCATTGTCAAAGGCGGAGAGCACAGCAATGTATCCATTTCAATCCACACACAGAGGAAGATCAGGCTGTTTCCATATCAGCCTTTCCGCTAATAGTTTCATCATTAAATGAGCATAATCCATGGGGAAACGATTCCTTTTTTTCTTCCGCGCCGAGGAACAACCCCCAAAAATGCGAAATGAAGAGTCCAAACTTCTTGTTAAAAATACCACACGTTCTCCGAAGACAATTAACTTAAAGCCGAGACATTACAGGCAGGATATCGGATTCCGTCTGCTCCACAAGCTGATGCACCACTTGTGATAGTTTTCGAGAATTGCATGAGCTATTTATAGCCTTCTTTCTTACCACAACCGTTCCTCTCACAATGTAGCTCAGCCTGCCTCGCACAAACAGGCGAGCAGCAGGAATGTTTAATCCCTCTGTTGCTCTTCAATTAAACGTACCGCAGACGAGGGGTCGCTGGGGAAGAAAAGCCCCCGGTGCTCCTCCGTGGCAAGGCGGACAAAGTCGAGCGGGTTCCCGTGTAACCCCCCGAATCATGAGTCAAAGCGTTCAGACAAGAAAAACTATTCTTACTCTCCACCACCAGGAAAACGACAAGCAGGCTTCTGTAGACCGAGGTTTGAAGAAGAAAAAAAAACCTTCCTTCCTTTCAGTTTTAAATCATTACGAAACGTCCTCGCGCGGCCACAACAGCCTCAGTCTTGCAGACACAAATGTTGGGGTTTTTTTCACAGTTCAAGCCAAAGTGACAGTCCTTGTCTGGCGCCGATCGTTGACATAATGTTGCATGCTGCAGATATTTTCTTCATAAACCACCGCGATATTTAAAAAAGCGAATCCTCATCCTTCTTCTTCGGGGAAATGGTCATTTGATTATTGAATTAAATCCTCAAACATGTGCAGGGTTTTTCAGCGGAGACTGCTTCCTCGTTGTTGATCTCTTGGAGCGTGTTATTGAAATGGTAAATACGTGTGGCTCGAGTGTGTCATCCTCACCCTCTGTGTGTGTTTGCTTTACGCGTAGCTGGAGCATTTCTTTTCTTTCCGCGCACGATCGTCCAGCCTACCACGCATTGTAATGTAATGGCGGTCGGAAGCGTATACTACCGAGACTCGCCTTCCCATTTGGCCAAGTTTGTGCTCACGTGATCACCAAAGTCTGGGATTACAGCACTGTTTAGGATCTCTGATGTGAGACTGGATGCGACGCTGGAGAGGATGTGCTGACAGTCAGCAGTTCCTCGACTGTTTCACTCTTTGTTGTTAGGTTTCTGCCTGTCTGTTTATTCAAAGTGATTGAAGAAAGGTTATTGTATATGGAGATGTTTGCTGTGTGATGCATTGGTTATGTAGAGATCTCACAACAGAGGATGTGACAGAATAGAGGTCAGAATGACTTACTGACAGGGGTGTACGTAACTAAGTAGATTTACTCAAGTAGCCTACTGTACTTAAGTACAATTTTGAGTATTTCAAAATGTAGCTGCTTTCTACTTCTTCTCCACTATAATTCAGAGGTAAATTGTGTTTCACTCCTATACCTTTATTTACTTTGCAGATTTTGATTAATGATGTGAAATATGATCACCACTTAAATAAGACTTTAGAGTATTATGGAGTAGGCTATATTTGGAGTATATTTCTCAAGCTATCCAGCAGTATGCAAGGTCATTAAAACTAATTGAACCCCCCCCCCCCCCCCCCCCATCTCTACCCCCATGACACCAATGTAGTTTTATTTGTTATTTGGTCAGTTGTATTTGAATCTGTCCATATCAATGTTTTCCTATTGACAAATAAAATAAATTACAATTTCCACTGTAAAATGCATTGTTCATATTAACAGCCCAACAGAGAATTAAGAGAATTAGTTTCCCTCAGCTTTATGGAGCATATTGCATGTTCAGTTCATAGGCTCTTTGCTTTTATATCACCAGATAACAGTGTTCTTTCCAAGAATGTAAAATAAATTACAGGCTATAAAAGGAACCATAGAAGTTATGTTGCAGCATTAATATTTTGGTGGAGGGATATGAACTCTTAATTCATTTTGTTGCCCTTAATGTAGAAATATATACATTTACTGAGTCACTTCAAGGTTGCTAAACATCCAAACAAATCTCAGAAATAACAGTGGGACTTAACCATAGTGTCCAATGGCATGTGGTGCTGATTATATCATAACTGTATTTGTATCCGTCCTACTATCCAGTCATGTGTGATGCATTGTCATATTTATGTAGACATATTGTTGGAGGATTTGTTTAAACTATAAAATCTTTAGGTCTTCTCTCAGTTCTCCAATATTGCAGGTGGAGTCCTTTGAGGATGAAGAACAAAATATTATTAATACAACTCCTGTTTCCTGAGGTAGACAGAAGAGGCCATCCAGGAGTCAGTGCATCAAATATTTGTGCTGTTATCAATTATTCATGTTATCATAAATATGTGCTATATGGTTGGGTTTCTCCTTACGTTTGGACTACAAATGTAACTGGATTTGCTGGTTTTGGCTTCAAACGGCATGTCTTTAAATGTGTTCACATCATTTTCTTTTGACCAATTAGGGAATGTATTTGGTAGACAGGTTCTTCTCAATATATGAATATTAAAATATGCTAAATTAAACAGTGGTTTGTCAATGGCTGCAGACCTTTGCACATGGATCCCCCTAGAGGTCTTTACAATTGTTAAAGGTCCCATGTCATGGCCATTTCCACTGATCATAATTCCAGTGTTGAGGTATACTAAAATAGATTTATACTGTGCAATTTTCCAAACTCACATTGGGTTGAATGGGCTTTTTCATTCAGGGTCATAAAGGATTATTTTTTTCCTTAAATGCCCCCACTCTTTGATAATTATCTTAATCTTTATGCTAATATCAAGCTCCATGGATCTATTTTAATGTCAGTGTGATGACTGCATGAACACACAGTTGAGCCTATATGACATTATGTTAAACACTCAGTTAGTGAACCTACAAACAGGAGACGTTGATTTACCTTGCCAGGTTTTCCACTGAGCATCATCATATAAAGGAGACAGCTATTTTTTAAGCAAGAGCCATCTTGTATCAAGTACATGACACAGAATGTAAATGTTGCAGCATGGGGAGTTTCACATTTTCTCACAGAGACATTTGAACATCAACCCACCATCATGTGATGTGTATAAACGGATGCATAGTGGCAGGTTGATTTCTGTTTTATAATTTATAGGATGAGCAGGCTGCATTTCTCCTAAGTGTAAATCTAATAGAGCTATTTATAGACATCTGATATTCTTTTAGCTGCCATACATCTCTAGAGAAGATCATCATATACTGACATATCCAATCCACTCTGATATAAGAACAATTCTGACATTAATCACTTCATACAGCTTTATGTATTTGAGGAAACAGCTTGCAGCTGGTACATATCGCCAGAGAATGGGAGCATTTAGTCCAGTGATTCCTCTTATAGCTGAAAAGCAGGGAGGGGAAGATATGAATCAGATGGATGAGCGAGGGCTTAGCCTGGCAGTTATTGATCCATTTGCTCCAGGAATGATCCAGAACTCATTTAGAGACTTTTTTTCCTTCCTTTTGTTCAATACATTCTCAAAGGCTTTCAAAAGACTCTCGCACACATTTGGGCTCACTTGGTGCGGAGCTGATAGCCAATAGATGCTATCAGTTTGAATAAATCTATTTCAATATGTCACAATTCTTCTCATCAGGCCCCCACTGACTGAACTGTGTGTGAAGAGAAAAGATGCATTACTGTTGTGATTAGAGATAATGTGTTTGTCTCTAGACCGTGTGTTTAGTCTTGTTTAGGATCAAGTGGATGCGTATTTGTGTGTTTATCTAATGTTTGGCTCTGTAAAAGTATGTGTGGGTCTTTTATTTATGCTTCCGTAAACTGACAAGATGCGGTAAATACACTCGTGAATTAATGCAGATGTGTATGCAGGTGGCACAAGTCTTTTTGCAGCACGTAACATATGTTATTTATTCTTTACTTGTTTTAATAGTGTCCCTGTAAACCTTTCACTCTGATTAAAACAATGTTGGTCTTTTTTTCCTTATAACCTTGGGCTCTCTAAAGATTTAAAAGTATTAGCTGGTTTATTAAAGCCCCTAAAAACATGCATTACAAATCGTTTAGTACTTCTTTTAGTAGGATTAAAACAACAAAGCTAAAGTTTGGGGGCGGGGGGGATTTTCTGTTGGTATTATTTCTAATCTGCTTATTCAGCAGCCAAAAGTGAAGACATTAGCGTCAATTGATTTCATGTTTCTAATTCAGAAACACATATTCTTCTATATAATAATAAAACAAAAAAGTAATAAATTAACAAATAAGTAGTTTAAGTTGAATATATGGTTTGCCCGCTAAATCTCTTGTTCTCTTAATGTGTGTTAGAGTTTATAATGGAACAGTGATTTACTGTTTACATAGTCGATTGCCTTTGATTGGACATAACTTACATGTCCTTATGCTGTAAGTGTGCAACCAGATTTAGTGGAGTAAGAATTATAACTTGGTGATGAATTGAAGACTAGCTTGTGCCACTAAATCCGGGACTCTCTCTGTGTGGTTTGACCTGATTTGATTGACAGCAAACTTCTGTCAGCTTTTCGTTTTAAATGTTGTTAAATCCTGCTTGCTCTTGAACGTACAAAACATTCAATTGTTCTATAACTGCTCCATATTTGGCAGTAAATCGTGTGTGTTTGTTGTGTCCCATCACTCATAGTAGCTGTATGAGAGAATGTGCTTTAATGGCCTTCAATGCGTTACAAATAGGTCATGGTGACAACACTGCTTCTACATGTTTTCCTACATGTTTTGCATACAGCTAACTGTTGGTGTGCTCATTATTAATTTAGGACGAGCACATTGCAAGGGATTATGCTGCCATGGATATCGAGGGGTATTTATTCATACCCAGAGAGCAATGTGTTTCTTTTAAGAACAAGCAGTAGCTTGCAGTATCTTCATTAGTGATTGATGGATCACCGTGTGCTAACACACCTAGCAGCAAATTCTCTCCATAAAATCAGATGAGAGTTTCTCCTCTCTCCGCGGCTCCAATACCTCTGTGGCATTTCCTGGAGCGCGGAGAGTCTGGCTGAGAAGAATAGATGGTGTGCATTATAATGAACATGGGCTGACACCGCCTCATCCATCATTCCACCCAGGAAAATTATAGCAGTGCCAGAGAGAGAGTGGCAGAGAGAGAGACTTTAAATCACAGGACGTCTGTAGGTCTAACTCTTCTTAGACTGTCATCCACTCATTGTTGTGTTTTTTAACTGGCACGTCCAGTCCTTCTGGTTTTGCTATCAGACCATTTGTCTGCCTGTCAGTTTAATGTATAGCCACTGTTACTCTCTAAATATGGCTTTGTTACCTAGTTTCCATTTATATGCTTGTTTGATGTCTATCTACTTTCATTTCCTGTTATAAGGTCTGCTGCTAGCAATTATTGTAATTATCAAATAGTCCGTTGTTCCTTTCTTTGCAATTGATTAACCTATGAAATGCCAGAACATGGAGACAAAGTGTTCAAGAGGCATTTTCTTTCAAATGCACAATGATATAAAAAAAAGAAGCAAATGTTGATGTTTAGAAAGCTGAAACTAATGCATGCTTGGCAACTGTGAGAAACCTTGCACTCCAAATTATGGCTGAATTGTTATGCAAAAACTTAAGGCAGGGGTTCCCAAACCTTTCAGCCCGCGACCCCCAAAATAAATTAGAATATATTCTACAGATGGCCAGTCCGCTCCTGAAAAATGTCTATGCACACGTTATTATTAATAATAATTTAAAAAAAAATTGATTAATACATTTCAAAAAATATCTTTTCATTAATTTTCATTTTGTATTTGTAATCATCTCTCGACCCCCACTTTGGGAACCCTTGCCTTAAGGCACAGTCCATTGTTAACAGTGACAGATAGATTTAGATAGGCTTATTCTATAGCTATCGATGGCAATGTCAGTCTGTCGGTCAGTTAGTTGGTCTATCCCACTTTGGCTCAAACTGAAATATCTCTACAACTATTGGATGGCTTGCCATAACATTTAGCATAGCCATTCATATTCTCCAGAGGATGACTAAGGACTTTAAAAAACCCCTAACTCATCTTCTTGTGAAACTGGCAGGTCGACAATTATGTTTCCTGTTAACCTGATGGATTGACAAAAGATAATTTTACTCATATTCATGGTCCCCAGAGGATAAATCCTAGACTGAATTCATCACAGTCACATTCCCTTAAGAACCAGCATTTGTTTTTCATGTTTTATTCTGTAAAATGTGGCATATTTACTAACATAAATGTTCTCCATAGGATAAATTGTAACAGCTTTGATCCACTGACCTCTCATGTAGCACCGACATCTAATTATGTCTAATAAGTTGGTCATCGTGCTAATGTTAGCATGCGTTCATGCTAAACAAGGACGATAACATATGTAGGTATTCTTCTTTCGCCTGTCCTGCCTTGTGATGATAGATGCTCCCTCCCTCTGTACTTTGCTGCTAATGACTGGAGTGTACTGTTTCTCTGTTGGCACAGGATGCACTCCATTGAACATGATCCTCTCTCCCCTGTGAGCCCACTACACCCAGCGTAATTCATCCTGATACTGGTTCTGCTCTGGTGTGATTTTATGCACATTTCTCAACGTGCCAAAGATTTGTCAATGAGCCATAATTGAATTAGATGGAGCACTCTTGTGCTTTTTGGTCTTTTTAATTAGTCTTGTTATATCAAAGGACACACTGGAGGTGACAGCGTGTTTGTGTACCTGTGTGTGTACCTGTGTGTACCTGTGTGTGTACCTGTGTGTGTGTGTGTGTGTGTGTGTGTGTGTGTGTGTGTGTGTGTGTGTGTGTGTGTGTGTGTGTGTGTGTGTGTGTGTGTGTGTGTGTGTGTGTGTGTGTGTGTGTGTGTGTGTGTGTGTGTGTGTGTGTGTGTGTGTGTGTGTGTGTGTGTGTGTGTGTGTGTGTGTGTGTGCCCATCATCTGTGATCTCCAATGATTCACTCAAGCACTGTGAACACTGTTGTAATGGTGTTTCCGCAGCATATTGATTTCACGATGAGCAGACGATGTCTTTGTAGGATTACTCGAGAGAAGGGAAATTAGATGTTATCTCAAAACAACAGAAGATGAGGAATCATATGGTAAGTTATCTGATTTTGGAAATGATGTCAAGCTGTCAGAATCACTGATACACAGATGGTATTTGTGCTACTAGCCTCATCGTGTTGCGGACAAGGGTGATTACCGCAGAAATGCTGTAACTAGTTAATCAAGTGCAAGATGGGAAAGAAAAATATAGATTTTAATTTAAATTGCAAATAGTAGCTTCAAATTATGCAGGGTGGGAGATAGCCTGAAGGTTAGATCAAGGCCTTTAATCCCCTGTTGTCCCAGTAAACCTCCTCTGTGGCCACTATAGAAACCAGTTTGTGTTGCATATTTCAAACTGCAAGAAGAAGAAGAATATAGCCTAAGTCGCGTGCTTCGCCTTCATGTAGAAATATTACCACAGATAGTGTGCTTTAAGTGACCAGCCAGCATTTCCACTTGGCTGCTTTCTCTGATGCCACCTGAACAGAATTCATAGGAGCCTTCAAGCTCCTCATACATAATGTATCGCTGAAGGTCTGCTCAGTTTTCATGTCCTCCTAATTCATTTCACAAAGAGAGAGAGAGAGAGCATACAGAGCACACAGCTTGTTTCAAATGTGTCAAATCAGGAATCATCACTTCATCACTGACGGCTCCTGTCGCTGTCATGTTGCTCTTTGTTTGGCATGGCTCTTTATTAAGCCAATACATATTGATCCACATGATCTAGGATTATTCTAGTTTCACTCTGTCAGAAGAAAGGTCCTGATTTCATAAGGAATGCTATGGGTCCAATAGCTTGTTTTCTATTATCATTATTTATGATCATTAATGTTATTAACTGCTTTCACATATGTGATGTCCTCCTTGACTCTGTGTTTTAAGCCTGAATGTTGATTGTCTGTTGACATATTTCTATTAATTACTTCATGCTCACTTGTACTTCTAAATATGCTGTTTAAAAAATAAATCACTGAGTACAATTCCAGTAATGTGCTAGTCTCACCCCCCCCCCCCCCCCCCCCCCCCCCCTCCAGAGATTGAAATGTAATTAAATGAACATAACAGGGTAATCCAGCAGCACTTTGCATGCTTTTTGTCTTCACGGCACAGAGACAGAAACTGATATGTATTAGTTAAATGCACAGTGACACGGCACTGGCCTTGCCCTTCATTTTTTATGTGGCCGTGCCTTATTTCTTTTGTGGCATGATTTGATGTGCAGTGATTGTCTTTTGTTTCTCTTTTGCTCAGAGCATACAATCACTCGTGAAAATCAATCCAAACATAGCCCGCTCTTCTGTTTCTCAAAACGTAGCCTTCTGCTGACCTCAATAAATCGACCAGTGAGCGTTAAACATTTCAGTTAGTGCCCTCAAAGTGGCCTTTCCACAAACAGTCCTTAACTAAAGGGGGGCACCGAGAGCTCTGTGTGTGTGTGTGTGTGTGTGTGTGTGTGTGTGTGTGTGTGTGTGTGTGTGTGTGTGTGTGTGTGTGTGTGTGTGTGTGTGTGTGTGTGTGTGTGTGTGTGTGTGTGTGTGTGTGTGTGTGTGTGTGTGTGTGTGTGTGTGTGTGTGTGTGTGTGTGTGTGTGTGTGTGTGTGTGTGTGTGTGTGTGTGTGTGTGTGTGTGTGTGTGTGTGTGAGCATTGTAGTAACCATTATTGAAGCCCATTGCCCATTACTAATGATTTTACTTGATGTTATTTTAAGGGAAGGGATCCTGTTGAGTCTGCCATTTATATTGATGCCAGCTGAAAGGTGAAAGCGAAAAAGTCAAGGGTTATTGCTCTAAAGATGACGATGTTGTCCAGCACTCAAATATCCTGTGTGTACTGGAATGGCACCATCTTTTGTACCAGAGGATAAACCAAATTGGCTTTGGTGATCCATTCACTTTTTCTCTAGCACCACCATGTGGGTTTGAGTTATACATTTGAACAATTATTGGATGGATTGTCGTTACATTTAGTGTGCACATTCATGTTCCGATCAGGAATTATTTTGTTTCTGGAGCTATTATTAGGTCATATTTCAAATTGCCCTATCATTTTGTTTCTCAATAAATACTCTATAATGATTTCTCTATCATAACTTAGCTCTGCTTTAGCGGTAATAAGCTAATGTTAGCATGGTAAAGCATTTGAAACTGTCTGGTTCGGGGTTGGTTCGGTTTAGCCCCCTGCGACCATGATGGGATATCCCAGCATGCACCAGGCAAGGGCTCTCTCTATTCCCCAGTATCTTATTGTAACATGTAGCTTTTCCTGTTTTTAATCTCTACTGAGGAACTGTTCTGCTTCGCTGCTTTCCCTCAGATTCAGTCATCTCCAGTGTCCTCTGCTCTCATGTAGCAGATATTATCTTATCTCAATTTGTAATCCCAACGTTGCACAAAAGCAGTGAAGAAATTAGATCTCTGTTTTCTCTATTCAATCACCTTTTAGCACCTGCTCCTTTACAGGGGCAGGTGCCTTTGAAGGGGCAGGTGCTTGAGAGAAACAAAGGGGTCTAAAGACTTAGAGCCAAGAAGGTCCCCCCCCCCCCAACCCCCCATTAACAAGTTAAACATTGATTGATTGAACAAGTTGAAGTTTAAACAAAAGGTTATGTGTCTTACAGGAGGAAAAGGAAAAGTTAATTGCCAAAACTCAATTAAATTTAGTTTTTTGTTATAGTATGCTTAACATGGTAATCTAATAATCTGGACACAGGGTTAAATGAAACACATTTGCTCGGCCACTCTGTATTTGTATGGACCTTCAAGCAAGAAAATAAGATTTACAACCGATTTTTGAAAAATAAATTAGCCATGCAACTTTCTGTATTCAAGATATTAAAATGGAACAGAATAATGCACACAAGCTCAGTGAACTAATTGCAAGGATAATCATTTTTAACACAACCTCGTAGCAAAACCAAATATGCATAGATAACCAAATGTGTTTTTTCAATCAGCTTCTCTGTCAAAATATATTCAGTAGCCTCTTTTTCATTCCATTAGACTCCTCAGTGTATTTTCAATAACAAACAATCCAGTTTTGTGTTGCCTTATGGAAAAAATATTGAATTACATTTCTTATATTGTGTAAAATATATTTCCTCAAACGACAGTATGCTTGTTTATTAAATAACACTTTTTTCACATTAAAGCGTTATGTCACTTTCGCTTTATCTGACCAACTTCGGTCCCGATAAAGCGAGAGTGACAAATATTTATGCTTTCTTGTCCTGAGTGCAGCCTTGTTTTCCTGCATCTGGCTGTATGGATATCAGTGTGGGGGTGGAGGCATTTGAAAGGCTTGGGGGGGGAAAGCGGTGAGACGAGTGAGAAGGAGAGAGGGAGGTCTTTTGGCCACTTGTGGCCTTCACAAGCCGGGCACAAATCATGGAGGGACATGGCAATCTGAGTGACAGATGAACAATGCTCCCATTTTCCAGCCCCCTGCGAACAGGCCCATCCATCACGGGAGGGGAGATTAATTCAATCCATCAGCTTTTTGTCTCCTTGGGCCCCCTAATGCCACCTGATATTGCTCAAGGGGGACTTATAAATGTTTGTGGATTTGATCTGAGCCCGCTTGCTTGACACCAAATTAAAACATTACTCTTTACTTTTAGCAGTATGGGTATTGCCAACAGCCTGCCATCATTCTGATGAATTATTCTGAACAGGAAAATTGTTGCCAAAGGCAGCAAACAATAAAAATAAACTTGAGTTTGAAAAGTGAGAAGAGCGCAGGATGGTGGTTACAGAAAAGGACCAGGAAACAAATGTCAAATCATATGCCTTTTATGCTACATGTATAATTAAGGCACGCAATATGCAAAGGAGCTTCATTCAATGAGCAATACAGATAACTTTAACACATGTGCAGGCAGTTCTCTCAACTAAAGAATGGTAGTTCTAAATATCTACACAAAAAACAAGGAGAACCATTTGGTGGTGTTTCGGCACATATCCACGGATTCTCTTAATTATCCCAACATTTTATTTTTGCATCTTTGGCAAAGTTATTCTTTAAGGTACAAACTGATCTTGGAGCAAAATGTAAGCTGGTAAAGTCGAGTCAAATACAGAGTTTACAGTGTGCATATCTGCAGGTCTGTCAAATTAGGTGGAGCATGGCACCAACACAATGTTAGTGATGACCTCTAGTGGCCATTCCCAAAACTCAACACTATGTCCAGAAAATTGTTTTACAGAGAAGCCATTTACAGAACCTTGTTTTCCCATTTAAACATCCAGCCTAATCATGGAGGTCCAGGTAAAACACTGGCGTCATCAATATGACACTTAACAGCTTTCCATTTACATTAATGGACATTCTGCTTGCACTTCCTTGCCAGATCATTTGGATTTAAATGGAACAAAGAACAAACATCAAAGTATAGCAGACATACAGACATACAGCCTCACAGACAGTCCAAGGAATAAAGATACAATTACATAATCACAACATGAAACTGCTTGAGAATAGTTCGTATATACAAAATAACTTTATTTTTAAGCATTATTTCCCTTCTGATGCTGATAGTGAATCCTGCCTCCTCTCCAGAAACACATGTAATAGGACATGCTCAGAGATCCCACAACCGACACCAGCAGGACGGACACTACCAGAACAATTTTCCACACCGCTAAGTCTCCCTCTCCTGACCCTGAGAGAAAACAAACAGAAAAACACTCAGTGAATGTAGTCTGGAAAGTGCAGGTTTAACAAAAATGACTTTGATGGTGTGGTTTATAGATGCTCTGCTGCTACTAGCCTACCGTCTTCCGTCAAGGCATATGGATCTGGAGTAGTTGGCACATTCAAGTCCTCCACTGTCCCCAACTCAACCTCTCCTGGTGGGTACTGGGTCCAAACAGAGTCCTTTTCTGGTTGATATTGGTCATACGTGTCTTCATACTGTGGACTGTCGTCAGGGATCATCCACTGGCTCTGGATGTACTGAGGAATGACTGTAAATGCAGCAATTTCAGCAGGTTCCTCCACAAATTAAAAACCTGACCAAATGTATCAAATCCTCTGCTTAAAGAAGAAAATGATGTTCTGCTTACCTGACTGGGCAGTAGATGAGGCCAAAAGAGCCACGAACACAAGATTAAGAACCAACATGACTGTGCTTACTGCTGCTGGGATTCCCTTTTGCCCTTTATGTGGCCACTTGATCTGAAGAATAGGGATCAGCTGTGGCCTCCTGAATCAATCAAGATAAATCACTGCAGCTGGGCTCTTAATTTGCCTGGTCTGCGGTGCCGATGGGTGCTTCAATTTCATTGGTTAAACCGCCCTCTTTCATCTGAAAGTGAGGTAGGTTGGTCAGGAAGCGGAAAGTGTGGCTGCACAAAGAGCACGTTGTTGTGCTGCCACTTGTATCACAGATAGGTGTTTTCACTGAAAGGCCCTGAAGCAGACTAGATTATGCTTCAATGTGTTTTCACAAACATAAGAGTGTCAATCATTATGTTATCACAGATGCAAATTGGATCTGCTCTTACTTGTCAATATTCGTATTGTAGGAGAGGATGAACCTCAGGATTAAAACACAAAGCTTGTCATAGATCATTTATTTCACAACAGATTTTTTTTCTCCAGCATGTCAGAAGTTGTTACATAATAGGAACACTTGAAGTCCATTGTAACAAGCAGTGCTTCAGTTTTCAACAGCTGCTTTCACTTTTGAAAAAAATAATCTTCACATTTTGAAATATAACAGCACACGGAAAACAAAAATGAGGTCGGATTTTGTCTTAGTTAAGGCTGAAGATGTGACTCATAACACCGCCTTCCGAACACACTGCCACATAAGAAAATGTTCAGAAACCTTTACAATACAAAAGTTGTGTACATTCTGAAATGTTAAATTGACTATGGATGTATAGATTTTTACATGGGATACACTAATGTGCTTCTTATAGCATGAAAAGTATCATTAATAGAAAACGTTGCCAAACGAGTGGTTGCATTATATTTAAATGTCACAGTTACAGGCCCATCATGACACTTTAAATGTGTACACTTTGGGGTCTTTGTTGTATACATGTCTGCTGTTTCTGCTATTACAAGTCGAATTGCCTCACTTGAAAAACATCTATGCCCTTAAACAAAGTAAAGTAAGGTCTGTGCTTGAGTGAACATCCAATATTGCCATACTGGAGCTTTGAGCATTTGTTTCAATGTTTAAAAACAGCGATAGAAAGTATCATGCATTGTGAACCGATCTGGTTATTAAATATTAAACATGTTCACAACTTTTCAGCACATCTCTCCGTGACAAAGTGAACCACATCTTTCATAATAAAGATAATGGGATGTGACACAAACACACTTAACACAATTATTGCTATATGGTACACTACAGTTGTAAAGTTGGCAATTATAACCATTCCTAATACAGCATGTTCCTCTTGGTGACAGCTTATCCAAATATCCAGCTACCTTCACTTTCAGATTTTCCTTTTTATTTCACAACATAACTTTTGTAAGATATTCACTTGCATAGCTCAGCGTGAGATACAGTGTTTGACTTGGCTCCTCAAAGAAAATAAATGAATAACACAAACATACAGTGTTGGTTCATTCTAAAAGAATCCCTTAAACCCTTTTCTGCGTAGCTACAGCACTGACCTTCACAAGTATTTGAGGAAATCAGCACTAGATGTATTGCACATGTTCTAAATGAAAGTAGTCTTACATTAGTGATAGGTGTGGCAAACATTTCCCAGACAAAATAAGTTTTGCATCAATTTCGTTTAGCTTCAGACTAACATTTTGTTTAGTATTAGTGAGAAATAAATCAAGTACTTGTGAAGTTCAAATGTAATGTTACTAAAAGTATGCTTAGTTTAAGAAAACCATATATCATTTAGAATAATATAGATTGTAAAAAATGCTCCCAGTGCAAACTTTGGCTCTCATGACCAACGACAAGGTGAATGAAACGATGAAAAGTCAGAAAACACTCTTCAAAGTAACAGTAAGGTTTGTTTTCAGAAAGAAATAAAAAAACAGTCATATATAAACTTTATGTAAGAAAAGCATAAGAGTGATCTTATGGCAAACTGGCTTTTTTTTTTTTGGCATGGCGTTACAGTACTACAGAAAAACAGCTCGTGAGGATTTGTGTTTAATGTCCTTAACATCTGGACATGAGGCGAGAACTCTAAACCATGAGGACAACTGTGGAGGATTTGTCTGTGAGGAAGATCACAACCATATAACCGCACACTGTACCCCTGCCGGAGAATAATATATAACGCAGGGTTTTAACTGTGAATATTTAAACATAATTCATACTGTAAATATATTGGTGTCGCTATCCAGATTGCCCTGAGAGGTTAAAATCAAGGTTCCCAAAGATGTTCATGGAGCTGGACTTCACCTTTAAAACCGTTACATACTTATATCTTGAAAATATAGTTTATTATGTATTTCTTTGACTAACTGTGGAGTATTGCTCTCTGAAATGATTCTTCACACGTCTTCTTTAGTGCTTGGATCGCCAGTATGTCGACAGGATCAGTCCTTATTCGTGCTTCTCTTCCTCATTGTAGACCTTCCGAATGCTCGCGTCAAGCAGGTAATCCACTCCCCTAAAGGGCACAGAAAGTGGAAACATTGTTATGTTGGACATATAATACAACATTTTCCAAATAATTTCATAAAAGCAGAAGAGATGTCTTAACATTGTACTGTGTTTCTACTGTGCTGCTGTTCCGTGTTTGTGGCACCACAACTTGACTGAACCTGCCATTGGTGGTAAGACCGACATCCTTTTTTTACTACTTGATAATGAAAGTGAGTGCGAGTGTCTTTTAAAAATGTTCGTAGCTCTTAAATCATAACGTGTACATATGCAACATATTTAAAAATGTGGTACCATCCAACTTTCCATTAACACGTGACCCTGTAGCCTACCGAAAAAAAGATGGGATTTTTATGGTTCGGTATTGAAGTCTTCCATTGCAAGTAGCTTAATTATAATCAAGGAGAATTCTTTACAAAAACGATTTGATATCATTTTATTTTTGAATATTTTCAGAGGCAGATTACTACATTTTACATTTTACCTTTTAAATCTAACAAATTGAGCAAGATTCCATGCAGAGAAACAAAGGTGTGCCAACCTGTCAATAGGAGAGATGATGAAGGGGATTGTGGACAGGCCTATAGCCGTGGTGGTCCACTTGCGGACAGGCAGGGGCAACTTGGTGGTTTTCCCCAGCAGGTGCAGTGACGCAGCACACACACGGTTAATGGTGAAGCCCGGGATGATGACAGAGGCGAGGGCCTGCCACACGAACGTGTCGACCACAGCCACCGCTACCCGCGTCGTCTTCCCTGGGTTATCCCCGTGGGCCTTCAGGGACAGATTCAAAATAAGAAAGTGAGGAAAGTCCCAGCTATCACAATGATGTTTCAATACAGTAGGTTCACAAAATCATATAATAATTGCATTCATACATTTCTAGTTTCTGTTTCTGTCAATGCCCCACAGGACGCCTTAGATCAATATTGTAGTTAATTGACCAATAATGAAGATAACATATACAAAATGATCGTCTCACCACAGCGGCTTTCTTCCCTTTGTCCACAGCATCAGCAGTAACGTATACAGTGGCCACCGCATAGCTGCCCCACACGAAACTCTTCGGCACTAGAGCACGGAAAGCCTCCCCGACTTCATTGGCATAGCCTGTGGACAAATACACAAGTGGAGATATGACTTAAACCTTTTTAGTCTCCTTGAATACATCATAGCCTTAGTTAGCGACCCCTAACACGAGACAAAATGCTATTTGAATAGCAAATGGACATTGCTGTAGATACATTTCTTTATCCAGAGTTACTTTGGCCCTGATAATCGTGTAATGCAAATCTATTAACATGAAAGCCCTAGGTTCTTTACATTCATACAAAGAAAGGCCATTCTGAGTAACAGGGCAGTGCATTAATACTCTACGCTACATTTTCAGTGGAGTCTCACACCTAGGAGCGCTCATGATGTGAAATTGTAGCTCCTCCAAAGCCCTGCCCCTTTCATATATATATCATGAAATATAAAGTTGTCTAATAAACTTGAACTTTATCTCTGACACTGTGGCAGTGGAACAGAGAGAACCGTTTGGGGAAATGAAGTAATACCCATTCCACAAGGTTTGAATAGTTAAAGTGCACCGATTAAGACGTCACCATGCCCCAAAGAACAAGAATAACTCCAGTCACACAGGAATATTATCTTGGGTTTGATGACTCCGCTATCAGAGCGCAGTAAAGTCAGATGCTGCTGCTGCTGTCTCCATCTGTGGTGCTGCTGTCATACCTGAGGCAAGCACTGTGCAAAGACTGCTGCTATTTGTGCTGAAAAAACTAAGTGACAGCCAGTGAAACCCTGATGGTGACACTTTTACACGGCTTCTTTTATTCTCTGATTAAAGCAATCAAATCAAAATCAGGTTCAGATAAGTGGATTATCAGAGGATACACACAAGATTGTTATCTTAGGCGTCCGTCAATGATTATAATCACTGTACTCTGTGGTTTAGCAAAGTCCGGATGATATACATCTCTCACATCATTATTAGGTGCTTGAAATGTGTCACTTTCAGCTCTATCCCTTCAGTCGTAACGTTCTGCCACAGTCCTGGCCTGACGTTACCATACAGAGTCCCATTGACTTCCATGCAAAGTTATATTCAAATATAGGGAGAGGACTTGTATCTGCAGATGCTCTGAGCTGAGGTGTTATTGGTTCATTCATGTTTACTATGATTTTAAAAAGGGTTTAATGCTGTAATTGCAATTGCATTTTTTACACATGTTAAGATACTGAAGTACATTAGCTTAACACACTTAAAAGAAATGACATGAATGGCAAACAGTTTTCTCTTGTTTATATAAGATATGAATAAGAGATGCCTGAGTGAATCACGCTTCCACAGCTTCACAAAGAGAAAAACCTCGCATTACAGCTTTGTTTTTCCAATTGACTTTAAGAATTAGTCAAAGAGTACATCAAACTCTTTAACCTTGAAATGTAATCGTTGTCAGTAAAGTTGAGGACTAAGCAGTACCCAACATGTGTTATAAACTACAAACTCAGCCCTGCCTAAAACCACAGAAGCTTATTTGAGCCATTTGGTGACTCAGGAGAGAGAACATGTACCGGTATACATCACAACAGCAATCACAGGTGCAACAACAGCTAGGCTCAATAGGCCTAGCTGTTGCTCATTTCCCTAAATGCTGGTAAAAGGCTTTTACACACAGGACATTTTGACATCAAAGCGGTCACAGTGTTTCAGTTTCAGGATCATTGTACTGTGTGCACGCTGACTCACTGCCATGACTTACTAGGATACTTGAATAGATCTGAGCCATTGTTGCTACGCTTTTTCCAAATATGACAAGTCCTAATGTTAGGCCTTCAAAAAAAAGCTGGCGGATAGAATAAGACAACTTTATGAAACTTGCTCATAGCTCTAGACCGCTTTACCTTTAAAACTGCAGCACTGAAAATGTCAGCAGCAGCTAAATCTGGAGCTCCAGAAGCACCTGTTTGCATAAGGTGATAAGAGGTATAATAAAACATGATAACAAGGCGAGGCGAGATAAATTATCTTGCAGTATAGCACTCGGGTAATAATAAAATCTGCCATGCCCCAGCACAATAGGCTGGGGTCCAATTCTGACCTGAGCAAAGGCTTCAGATGACTCTTTGTGATTCACTGTTTGCCCTTCACAGCCAGGCATGATGGTGGAGAGTGTGTGGGGCTGCTCAATTCATCGTATTTTAATCGCAATTACGATTATGGCTTGCAACAATTACGAAAACAACGTAATCGAAATAAAACGATTATCTTTTTATTATTATTACTTTTTTATTTCCAGTTGAATTGTACTTAAAGTTCAGGGTAATCAACTGTTAAAAACATACTGTTCAAATGTTTTTCTCCAATAAATGGATGTTTTCAAAGTAAATGGATAATCGTTTTTAATAATCGTGATATCAATTATTGACCCAAATAATCGAGAATCGAGATTATGATTTTTGCCATAATGGAGCAGCCCTAGTGTGGGGTAATGTTCACCATTAAAGTAGACGTAAAGGAATTAAAAGAGATCAGGAAATAAGAGGACAAATCCTATTGATGACTAATGTAATCATCCTCCCTGACACAATGTTTGAGTTTGCCCAACTGTCGCATGTGTCTCAAATACATTATTAGATCCATTTCACTGGTGGGGGAATGTCAGCGTGTTGAATACAAAAGTGAATATGATTTGTTCCCAAACAAGACAGGTACTGATCTCCTTAGGACAGGCAGCTCATACAATGAATGTGTTCTTTGGCTTTTCCTTCCCACTCAGTTAGAGCAAGTTCCTGCTTTAAGACTAAATCCAGTCTTTGTTGCATAATCACTATCTCAGTTTTTTCCCACAGCAGTAAAAAATTCTCTTTTCCAGACTTGCAGAAGAGTTTCTGGGAATCAAATGCTGCAAAGGAATTATTCACAGCAAACGTGTGTACAGATGCATGAAATGTGGGAAATCATTCCGAAGAGGAGTATATAAAATACATAGTATAATATTAATGTAAAATAATTATTTTTATTTTATATATCTTGAAGTACAAGAGGAAATCTGACAACCCCTGAGAACGGAAATGCTTTTCATCCATGAGTTGCACCATTGTTTTCACATTTTAATGTTAAACTCAAAACATGGCTAAATACAAACTGAAAAACACATACATATTGTAGGACTGCTTTTAAATCGCTGTCAATATGCTTCTCAAAGGAGATGTTTAACTGAACAGGCAGGAACATTAGGGCAACTGATTATGGTTTTTTGAATTGTAAAAAAAGATTGTCATGACATAACATGGTCAGTGCAGGAGATTAAAGCATGTTCACCAGGAGGACTGCATGTACAGTGACAACTGCTGCAGTTTGACTTCCCTTCAGACCTTTTTTCACTGCACCTTTCTCAGCTAACAGCTCATTGGGTGATAGTGTAACCAATGTCATTAATGTCCCTTGACCCTTGTGTTTCAATTAGAGTAGCACAGCAGGGGAAACAGGAAGTAAATTCTGCCTGCCTTATTTATCAGTCTGTTCATGCCTACGGGCGTCTCAGTGTGGTTGTGACTCATTGTTTTAACTTGCAGAACAACCTTGATTGAGAAAGACCTGAGACACAACTCCAAAGCTAACAGTTCAAAAGCAGCTGAATATAGTTTGGAAACAAAGCACCAACAACGACATTGTAGTCCATTATTGGACGCTGTCCATGTTTGTCCAGTGGACACAAAATGACCTCGCTATAAATAGACATTTTACCAGCGAAGCTAACTTTTAGCTAGCTAGCATGCAGCTCCAGGGTCATGACGGCTCCAGTGAGTTGTTACAGTCGGAAATACAGTGAACGAAGACGCCACACCTGTATACAAACACGTCAATACATACCTAAGAAGCGGACCCATGTGTCGCGATAAATGTCGACCGTTTTGCTTGTTTTTTCTTCAATAGGATCCATGCTTTCTTTCTTTTACTCCATCCCCCAGTGCTGTAAAACATACACTAGCAGTGTGAGCGTAGCCGACACACGACAGGGACAGTGAAGGGGGCGTGGTCTTCACACAGCATCCTGCAGAGAAGTCCCAACACAGGGCGGAGGCAGACATGTCTTTCGGGTTCTTTACTTTATTTATCATTTAAATTGTATACTCTGACTTGTCAGCACATGACATGACCTACAAGGCAAACATATTTAGTATTACATTGAAAGAGATACTGGTTATTTTACAAATTTAGTTTTTGCAAACAAATCATATAATCAAATGTTTTCATATTCAGACGGTTAAGGTTGGGGTCAGGGTTTCCGACCGGAAAACAGACATGTCATGTGTTTGATCAGCCTACATCAGCTGTTAAGGTACGTTTATTTGCATAATGGTGGAAACACTAAATAAATATATAAAAACTGAATGAATATGTTCTCAATTAACAACTGGAAGAAATATGAAAATACCAATTTTGTTTTTTGTATAATTACCATAATCAAAGTACCGTTATGGGCAACTCTCAGGGGACTTACATGTCCTAGTCTGCATTTGTTTATGCTCCACATTCCTAACATGGTTCTAAATTACATTCCCACAATCAGGGTACTGTTCCAGTAGTAGAGGACTGGCTGGTTTCTGTGGCTCTGGGCAAAATGTATAGAAGCTGCTATCAGTGGTCTCCTGCTGGGCTCTTACATGATGGGAGATCAACAAACAAAGTGCACAGGGGGTCAACGTGTATGAGCCCACAGTTCAATGTTGTCCTGGGGCCCTGCATGAAAGCGTGGGCCCTGTATGAAAGCGTTCTAGAGCAGTGGTGTAGCAGCTGAAATGAAAATTTAGGAGCCAGCAATGCCCAAAGCAGAAAGATCGACGAAAAAGTGAAGCATTAAAACATGATGTAATATAAATAAAGACATGTTGAATATGTCACCGCTTACTGTTTTTAAAAAAAAATGATTATAGCCTACTGTAGTTTCATCTTAAATGTCAGAAAGACAACAATTAAGCAGATGTATAATCAATAAATAAGAGAAGATCAAATGACACATTATTCCACTAGTTATGCCTGCTTAAAAACTGACTTGCTGGTTTCCCACAGAATATCTGGATTACTAATAGGAACAGGATTATTGCATTTTTGCTAATTACAGTCATGCCACATAATATGATGTTATAATTGATATTTTTCACATTTGGCTATCTATAAACGATCGTACCGAACACCCAATAGAAAACGAGCATGCTGATTGACAGTCAAACGGACCAATGGTGATGAGCCATGTCACACAGGGAACCAATGGCAAGGAAGCACACCGTTCAGTGGGATGAGTTTTGACCTACGATGGCTGCCGCCAGCATGAGCTATCATTATAAGGAGCCCAAATCCCCATTTAGACGGAAAACAATGCCTTTTAAATCATACTGGACTTTCGCTTTTCTTATTTTTAATGCAGCATGGTGTTTTGCCGAAGATGAACATGAAATGGAGGAGTTTTTGAAGCGGGAGTATTCCCTTTCCAAGCCTTACCAAGGTAACAGTATTACAGCCCACTGTCACTGGGGCAGGCTGACAGATGCTTCCAGAAGAATGCATTCAGCGATTAAATCACATAAGCTTTTGCTCTATTCATTTGACAATGTCTCGATTATTCTGGCATGCTTTCGTTCTCCAGATAAAAATATCCCTGATGTAACATTTAGCCTGTTACTGTAATAAAACCATAGCCTATGTAATGTCCTACATTACATTGTGCTTCATTAGACTGTGTTTGTCTAGTTTTTCTCTGTTGTTTTGCAACAAAGCAGAGGCTGAATGAGCTCTATTGTGCTGTGTCATCTTTTTTCTTGCTGATGATGCTATTTGTGTGCTCAGGTGTGGGATCCGCAAGCTCCTCCCACTGGGAGCTGATGGGTGATGCCATGGTAACCACCGACCAGGTGCGCCTCACCCCTGACAAGCAGAGCAAGCAGGGGGCAGTGTGGGGCCGCCTGGTGAGTAAAACATAAATTCACCACATTTACCAGTTTTTAAGATCCACCAGGCTTACGCTATTGCAGTCTACTTGCAGTAACTCCTCCCCTCATGAATCTGGCAATGTGTTCAAGTTATCAAGTGTCTGGAAATATCAACACATATTTCTACAGTAGTGTTAAGGGTGGTTGTACTGCCTATGTTTAAGTATGGGTTTGGTGTGGGAAGATGTTTTGGCAACTGGGTTGATGCTTGAGACAGCCTGTCATCTTCTGAGCTGTAATCTTATCTGTCACTAACCAAGAAAAACACATCGTCTGCTGACCATGATTGTGTTTGGTTAAAAACCTCAAATCTCTAAAACGCTGATCCAAATACTATCTGACTCAACAGAAGACCCTTTTCCTCTTTTTTTGTTACCACTGAGGGCTAACATGGACCAGCTGTTTCCCTTTTCGATTAGTATTTCCCCTTGACTTGACCTCAACTCTGTGACGCCTACACAGTGCTAAAGAAAACATTACTGAAAGAGAAACAGACTTCAACTTAACAGTTTCTTTAAAATCAGAATTGTAATGCCCATTTGTTGGAGCACACACTTGATTTCAGGTGTTTTATCGAACTTGTGTGTGTTCCTAGCCTTGCCATCTGACAGACTGGGAGATGCAGGTGCACTTTAAGATTCATGGACAAGGAAAGAAGAACCTGAATGGTGACGGGCTGGCCATTTGGTACACTAAGGAACGTATGCAGAAAGGTAATCGCTATACAATATATTATTTACATAACTTTACTTCTAATCTCTATGTTTGAATACATTATCAAAACTATTATTTTCCAGGTCCTGTTTTTGGAAATATGGACAACTTCACTGGCTTGGGTGTGTTCGTGGACACGTATCCCAATGAGGAGAAACACCTGGAGGTATGCTGGCGCAGTCACTGCCCAGATCCAACCTGTTTTTGGAAAGAAAAGCAGCTTTAAAAAAAATCATAGACGAGTGCTCTTGCAAATTTGTGTTTCATGGCTGTCTTTGTGTTCTTTTGTGCAACCTTTTGGAGTCAGGCGCAGAAGAAAAGATATACTCCTCGCACTCAGGTAATCTGCGTTCTTTAATATTTGATCACAATCCTATGTCCATCTAACAGCCTCCATTAGTGCTTCTCTGTCTGCAAACATAACCTCATTGTTGATTGATCCCTGCATGGTTGCCATGTTGTCTAACCGGAGTTAGATGAATCAAAAAAGCATGCAACTAAATGTGACATTCATTGTAACACTCACTACAAGTTTGTTAATAAGGGCTTTTTCAATTCAACCTAATGAACAGCAGCCTTTTTTTAACACCAAACTCGAATTGCAAAGGCTTACTTTTTTATTAAGATAAGTACTTTATTGATCCCAATTTGCGACATTAGCATTAAAAAAAAAAGTAGGAAAATATACATGTTGAATTACAAATTAACAGTAACAAAATATAAAGCAGGATATAATATATACATGTGAGGAATGGAATATTAAATGTGTGTGTGGTGTAAGATGAGGGACTGATTCAAATGATGACTATATCCTCATCGCTCCGTTTCCTTTCTGTGACCGCAAGAGGATCTTCCCCTTCGTTCTGGCCATGGTTGGGAACGGAAGCATTAGCTACGACCACGAGCGTGACGGCCGGCCCACAGAGCTGGGGGGGTGCAACGCCATGGTGCGCAACCTCAAACAGGACACCTTCCTCTTCATCCGATACGTCCGCCGCAGACTCACAGTAAGAGACTCTGATCCACGATATTACATTTGCCTAGCACACGACGACACTTCCTCATGTGTAAACAGTCACACCTCTTATTAGCATGGTTGGCTGAGTTTGGCCTGGTCATATTTATTCAAGCTTTGTTTATAAAGTGTCTGTTGATTGAGCATGCATGCTTTTATACAGCCACGCCTAGTTTAAGGTTTCACTGAAAAATATAAGAATTGAGGAACTGACACAAACAGAACAGATTGATAAATAGTCGTTAATGCAAGTACAGGCAGGAAAGGCCCCGGGAAATTGTTGAGAATAGTTTGGAAATAGGCTGTGATTTTTCAGCCAGGCCTTTGCAGACAGATTATACATTAATGTCTTTGTCAGTCATGAAAAAACCTCTGATGTAATACTTTTGAGTAAACTAAGGGCTAAACTAAGAGTCTAGGCAGAAGCATATATCACTTTAAGAATGCAAAGTTAGGTAACTTTGAAATATAAATGATTTTGTCATTGATAATTATAGATATTTATTTAGGATATTATTGATCACAAGCAACAAGATAAAAACGATATTGGTATACGACTGAATCCTCCTTCAGAATAACGGAAAGAAACAACAATTATTATGATATTATCTTTGTTTTTACTTAGTCATTCAGATGGCACATTAAACCTATTTGGCAAAAGAACTGAGACGTGTCAGGCATTCATACCCAGTGAGTCTCTATACGTTACTGAGTTGCATCTGTTCTTCAGGTGATGATAGACATCGATGGGCAACATGAGTGGAGGGACTGCTTGGACATACCCGGGGTCCGGCTTCCCAAAGGATATTATTTTGGAGCATCATCCGTCACTGGAGACCTCTCAGGTAAACTATCACTATGCCGAAAAGCTCCCCAATAAAAGTGTTTTCTTACCATCCAATTAAAGATGTTTTGGACCATGATAAACAGACAGACAATATTATTATTGTAAGGGAAACTTCTGTGTAGCAGCAATGCAGTGGGAGTCACCGACTCAGGAAGAGCAGGAGCTTTGATGTCAAACACTGATGGTTTATTTGGAGCTTCGGCCGGAGGATTCACATCACAAGTCACAGCAGTCACGATCTGACTGCACGGGAGAGTTGCCACGTCAATTCTGAAGAACTCTACCCCAGACCCATGTATTTAGCTAGTTCCGAGAGCATCATCAACATGCTGCATAACAAGATAGAATCATAACACCTCTATCAGCTGACGTCAACAGGCAGGAACGTAGAATCATAACACCTCTATCAGCTGACGTCAACAGGCAGGAACGTAGAATCATAACACCTCTATCAGCTGACGCCAACAGGCAGGAACAGGGAGACAGAACACTGAGAGCACAGCAGCCAAGGTTACGAGGTGCGTGTGCTCAGTCAGGACATTTTGAACTGATAAACTGGGTCAAAGTTATGGACCTTGGAAAATATTCCCCAACAGTTATTATATATAATAATGTGGAGGAAATTGGCGAAATCGTGAAAATGATCACAAGTGAAAACCTTTTTTATCTCACTCTCATGGTAGAGAAGTGGAACAAGTCTGATTTACGAGTGTGTATCCGTTCCCCAAGTCATCTTGTTCCCAGTTTTACAGTACTTGTTTTTCTCTCCTAGTTTTCTGTCTATTTGATCTTATTGTCATTTTATTTTTGAACGTTTGCCGTGTGAATCCTTTGCCCACCTATTTACTTCTTCTAAATATGTTTTCTAATAACAATCATATTTTCTGCTGCTCTTTCATAGATAACCATGATATCATTTCCCTGAAACTCTACCAGCTGACGGTGTTTCGGAGTCAACAGGAAGAGGAAGAGGAGGAAGAGGAGATAACCATACCCAGTGTGGATAACTTTGAATTTCTTAAATGTAAGACACACACTCGTCTGTGTGGGATCACCTGCTCTCTCCTTGTCTGTCTTTCTGCTGCATGTCACTCTTTCCGTAATCTTTTATTTATATGTTTTTAAAATAATTGTCCTCCCCTTTCTTCTCTTTTTACCTCCCTGACTCTCTTCCAGTCGGTCTGGTTGATGATGGGATGAGTGGAATAGCCATTTTCTTCGCCGTGCTCTTCTCCATGCTGGGCCTCATCTTCCTCATCGTCATCGGCCTGGTGGTCTACAGCCACTGGAAGGAGAACCGACGCAAGCGCTTCTACTGAGAGGGACTGTGACAAAAACAAAGATGGAGGTGGTGATAGTGAAGACTACTGAGGTCTGAGGACCCAAACCGCACTGAGACGCTGCTGTCGGAGTGCAGCACGTTGTGTTTACCTGAGAAAAAACACTATATCGACAGGAGACGGAGTAGATGTATCACCTGCTACTCAAAGCCATCGTCCAACTTTGCCATTGGTCGTTATGAAGCAGTAGGAAGAATTGATTTCTGTCCTCCGCCCGTCTGACACACACCAGCTCGGCCTTACCATCTCTGCCTCTCTACCTGTTACTCAGCATACGTGCAGTGTGACATCCCCGTTTGCTGTAGTTGACAAATAGGTATTTCTGAGATTTGTTCTTGTGTTTTTTTCACTGACTTTTATGGTTTTCAGATATGATATATAAGTATCCAATGTTTTCCAATCTACAGTATGACTTGAAGCGCTAACCAAATAGCACTAAAAACTATTTAGGCCATCCGTACTGTAGCTACGTGCTAACATGAGATGCATTTGTATTCAATCATTTGGAGTGTATACTATATAGTATGCTGTATATTCTAGTAGTAGTTTGCATGGCTTTCATTTAGGTTGTTAGTTATGAGTTGTTGCACATCATTGTTTACAGTATGCCTGACCTTTTGATGTGTTTATGTAAAGCGTATATGGAAATCCGGCCTGTTTAATTGATGCATGTGGCAAATATTTGGCTGTTTCAAGGAAATAATTAGTCTGGATTTTTATTTTTAACAATTTAATAAAAAAAAAAGATTTAGATTATTTATTTTTCATTTCCCAAGATTTTATTGTAGTCCCAAAAGATTAGAGCAAACTCCTCTAAATATATTTAAAACAAATTAATTTAAATGTTGGATGTGGACTTTGCACTGAAGAGATTTTTAATATTAGACACAAAATTATTTATTATATAACTATTTTCCTTTTTTCTGAGAGTTTTCTTTGCACATTGTACACTAATATTAATTTGTTTGTTTTTAACACTACCACTGTGCTTCTGTCATACCTCAAATGCTCTTAGGAAGAACGAGTAAACATGCTGGCTCTGGAGGGAGCTGTTGCTCAGCGTTTGTTAAGTTCTGGAAATGTTTGAGGCCTCATGTCAACATCATATATGTTTCATGTGTTGCTTTGTTTTCAGTTGTGCAATAAGTGAGGACTTCCTTATTTCATGTCGCCACTTTGACAACCACCCAACCTTATTTATAGTGTGTTTGTTTTGTATGACAACCGTGCCTCATGGTTCCTCTGTTACCCACGTGTTACATTTGTAACCAATGTGGTTGTCCTGAACTATTTGTATTTCCTCATTAAAGACCAACAAATAACTACATTGATCATGTGTGTGAAGTGTGTTATATGTAAGACAAAATAAATGTTCCTGTGTACCAGGTAGAAACCACTTTCTGAAAAATAGTGCATTATAGAAAAGCTTATCAAACTATTTAGCATGTGCCTGAGCATCAACATCCTAATGAGTGTATGACATAACCTGTCAATAATTCAGGCCCACTCGGGGGTGCTTTACACGAAGCCATGAGACCATCCTCCAGATCCATATCTCATCTTTGTCATGTAGGTGGGGCCCATTTCCACTCAAGTGCTCAAGAAATCTTTTTGTGGAGTCAACACATGTTTACAACAACATACCAGGACCCTGCAAAAGGCTACTTGAGATGAAATGGAAACATCAAAGGAGTCAAGAAATGGCAAGGACTGTTCAGTTGAGTGCCAATCTTTGTTTTATTAAAAAAATAATAATACAAATGATGACCCATCAAATACATAGCAGACTTCATACTAAAACCAAAGCATTTTTATCATTCAGTGCTTTAATTCATAATATAATAAACTCATTTTGGCTTGTTTAAAGTGTTTGGGGAAACAAAGAGTGTGTTGCCTGTTTGAAGATGCCTGCTTCCTTCTCAAACTAGGCTGTTTCTGATATTTGGCCAAAAAAGAAAACCCACATAGCTAAACTGTGGCGGCCCCATCTGTTTGGTATTATCTAAGGTTGAGACTATGTTTCAGTTTACAGAGAAAATACACCTTTAGTTAAAAATGTTCCTTAACAGCCAAATGTGTCCTGGTTTAATGTAAGACGCCTGCAATCCATGTTGAGGTCGTTCAATTGTTTATTATACAAAACGTTTGAAACTGATAGACTTGTTATAGCTGGGATTAAAGGCAACAGTCAGAAAATTCATCAAGATGGAGAAAGACGAAACCCATTTCTAAAACTGAGAAAACCAATGAATTAGTGCAACAAAACTGAGGGATGGAATACAGATTAAAGATATCAGGAAGGAATTCATCCAACATAAACAATATATTCAACTTTTTACTCTGGCTTCATCCACTTACTAATGTGGGTTATCTGTGAGCCAGGAGTAGAAGTGTTAGTGGTTGGAAAAGCCAGAAAGACGGGGAAATGATATATATACTAAAATTGCTTTTTAACTCAAGCCCCTCACACTGAAGCATACATTCTGACCACATCAATGCAGTAGCATTACAAGTTGGATTTTACACGTTTTCTTAAACAAATACATGTACGCACACCAACAGAAGATTACAGTACAGTGCAGTGCCACAAGCACTCGGTTATATTGCTCATACTGGTGCCCACAGACAAGTAACGGAGAAGGTGAGAAAGGGGTCGCAGCATATAACAGTAGGTTAATGTTTTTGCATAGCCTAGTTGAGTAAACTACAATATAGACTACAGAGATGCGTGATGCAGAAAAAAAAGACATTTTACAACAATGGGAAGAACTGCTTTGGCTTCAGGAGACGGGTCAAAAATGTTTGAATTTAAAACTCTAGCACTGCGTGATAACCCTGAGAGTGGGAAACAAATCGTCACAACCACACACACACACACACACACGGGTGAAATAAGTCACGATCTGTGTAGCATGGAGGTGACTGTTGGTAAATGAATCTGTCTGGCATGAGTGGCTGTGCCCTCCTGTTTCCAAGGGTCCACAAGCGAAGCGCTTGGCTACAGTTTGTGTAACCAAGACAGAGGCTGGTGGTCCATGAGGAGCCAACGGGGCGAAGAGAAAACGCCCGTACACGCAGCTAAGAAAGAGTCATGTGGGGGGGATGGATGTCGCATCACGCACCTCCGTCGACAAAACAGAAAGGCAAAGTTTAAGCCTATAAAACAAACGTACACAGTCATATACAATCAGCTGTTAAATATGAGCTCCACCACAACATTGAAAGAACATCCAAACCAACACATGTTCAGAGAGTGGATCTCGGCAACTGTGGCTTTAAGTGATCAGCACAGAGGCGACCAATCACACAGTGAACTGGATGGATGTGTCCACGACTGATGACTGATATAGCCCTTAACCTCGTGTGAAAACCAGGGAGGCTTGGTAGTTTTTGGTAAAGAAAAAAACGATGGACCTCCAGTTTCATTAATCACCAAAGAACCCCCTATCCTTCCCCTCATTCCTCACCCCCCTTCCCCTATTATCTTTGTCTAAATATGTATAGAAATAAGCAAAAATGCACCTTAGTCAAAAGGTTAAAAAGCAATCTCTTGTAGGAGTTCATTTTCACCCTCCAAACACAAAAAGGATGAACAACAACAAAAACTAAATGTTTTTTTTCCTCATGCTTTCAAGCCAGTTAACATAAACTAAGTTCGACCATATCCGCGTAACAAAAACAATCGCATAATCTGGTCATCGCTAACAGTTTTTTTTTCTTTTCTCGACACAACCACCCCTCAGATACAAAACTACAGAACGTGTGATGCTTTAAATCCTGTGGCTTTAAATGTTTACAAACCACATCCTCTTCTCATAAAGCAAGCACATTTCTCGGAACAAGCTTTTTTTTCTTCTATCGATACAAAAACACTCCGCTCTGAAGCAACCATACAGAGGCTATATGTTATTGTGCAGCTCCATAAATAAGACATTTGCTCTCTCGAGATGCAGCAAGGCAGCTTGAGGTGTGTTGGTCAAAACATGTCTTTTATTACTTCTGTGTGCAGTCAAGCTCACAGTGCGACCTCTGGAAAGGTCGTCGTCATGTTAGTCTGACTGCATGTTTAAGCACCTGCTTGACAACACAAGGACCACAAACCTTGCAACAGCACTTATGAAGTCAATGAAAATGAAACTAAATATGATTTAACCTTAATAAGCCATGCATTCATTTTGATTTCCCTCTATATTGATATTTTGGTGCACACGCTAGTCTCTTGTATTGTTTTCCTATGGGCCCTATCATACGAATCGTTGTGCAGAACCCAGTGTCGCATCATGTTAAGAGGCCAAGAGTTTCCAAAATGTGTCTTTGACAGAGTTGTTTTAGTGCTGAAAATAAAGAGACATGGCAATTAATTTTAATAGCTGAATAAATACACCAGGTAAGCACGAAATGTTGGCTTTTACTCCCCACTTAGCCTGCTGGAAAAGTATGAATAGAAGCTTTGATTTAAACACGTTTGCAACCTGTTAATGATAACTGGAAGTTAGGTTACTGTGCCTCGGACATGTTTAATGCATAATATACAACAGACTATTGCACCAGAGAGGTAACACACTCCAAAATGATAAAGGCTGCAGTACTTTGTGATCACCTTTGAAGCCGAATGACTGACCGTCTGTACAATGCGTCTGTTTTGACACACAGTATCAGAGCAGACAAATAAAAGGCTGTTGGACATTGTCCCAAACTAAATACCCTACCGAAACATGTACTGACTTACCAGCTACTGCGCTATGGACAGACTTTTATCTTTTGTTTCGCAGTGGTTTTCCTATCTAACAATTACTAGTTTTACTGTCTGCTATGCTTTGAATACATACTGTACAATATAATGAGCAAACAACAAGCAACAGAGGAGTTTGCTGTTAATCACAACAGATTCTGCAGCTGTGCCAACACTGGCTGCAGAGAAGAGCTTGCATCCACCTCAAGTTGCTGCCAACGGAAAATACCACTGCAAATCCATCACACTGCTAAGAGCCACCGGGGCCACACAGTGCCGGGGCAGCATCAGCCAACTAGCTAGCATCACTGCACAACGGCATAGCATGGCGCACACAGTAATTACGACACAACTTGATATAGGGCAGCTAAAACCAAACCAGGCTATTTCTTTACACCCAACATCTGGTACACAGATATGTAGCCACTGTAGCCCACTATCATTAAAAGAAACAATGAGGAAAGCAAGTAACAAATGGCTAGAAAATACTAATCAAATCAAATTTTAAAACACAGAAATTCATGCCTCATGCAAAATACCAGTGCTTTTTATAGTTAATCCACCTTAGTGCTGAGAAAGTATTACAACCTGATGCTTCAGCACTATAAAGATATTCAAACACAACTCAATCACAAGACTCAACCCGTCCCTACTGCACTATAACATCCACTCACTGGAACACACTCTAGCAGCCCCCGTCATGGAGCTTTGTTGCAATAATAGTGACACCTGCGGCATTTACTGAAGCATAGCTGGTTATAAAATGGACTAAAAAGCAGGTATATCCTTCATTATGAACATCCAACCTATACATTAGAGTGAGGATAATGGTACACTCTGACGTAACACAGTTAATAAAGAAACGCTAACACGGGGACACCACAAGGCTTTTTGTGAATTACAAAATGGTGCCAAGCCCTGTTGGCCTTTACAATGAATGCAATGCAGCCAGAAACCAAAGTAGGGAGATGATGTGCACACAATCAATAAATCATTAAAAGCTGGTCGCTCCCTACCTACAGTTATGCCAATGGCTGACCACAACATGAATAACGAAGAGGAAGAAGGGCTAGGGGGTGTATGACACTTAAAACAAAAGACAAAACTAAAACTCCTTCTGGTATCGCTCCTCTGCTGTTTGTGAGTTTAAACTCCCCCCCCTCTAGATGCGAAAAGTCCCACAGACCTGACACCAGAGGCTGGTTGCCATGACCTCAGAGCTGACATCATCGTGCAGCTGTGCTCTATATTTCACAGCACACACACACACACACTAACGAACACGAAGCTCGGGGGAATTAAATGTGTGCGCCTGTTGGTTCATCCAGTTCTGGTTTGTCTTTTCCCTCCTCTGCTTCAGAGTCATAGCATGGACAAGGGAGAAATGTTGTTGACCGTGTTGGTATGCTCCAAGCTGATCGTCCCTCCGGAGGTAAAATGTCAGACGAAAGGTTGGCCGAAATGTCCTGACCAAGGAGAGTGCAGAGACGGAAACACGATGACAGTGCTCGAGGAGAGGGTAGGAGCGAAGAAAACAGTCGATTCTGGTTTCAGTCACAATCAATCGCTGCCTTCTCACTACCTCATAAAGGTGTTATGAACAAATGAAGCATCCAAGTGTGTTTGCTGGTTTCCCCACTAAAGAAAAGCAAAGCAAAAAAAAAAAAAAAAAAAAGATTCATCATTCTTAATCTGGAGCCATTAAGGATTAGTTATCATCATCATCATCCTCCTGACGTCACGCCTGCGTTAGTTTAGAATTTTTTGAATGAAACATAATGTGGTGATGATGATGGCAACAGATATGTCATATATTTCCCTGCGTGAAGCAGAAAGCCGTGCTGGTTGGCTGGTTAGTTAGTTATGTAGGCAGGGAGTCACACCATGTGGTCTCCATTGCTGGTGCTGGCGGTCTGACTGGGCAGCTCGGGGGTGCGCTTCTTCTGTCTGAAGGCCTGCTGCCGGGGCCCGGAGCAGCAGTCCTGCCCGGTGACCTTACACATCCGGTGCTCCTCATCGCTTTCCTCCTCAAGCCCTGAACCTTCGTCTATGTCCAGCTGGCAAACACACACCTCAATTCCTGAGTCACCGGTCACGTGGCGTCGCCGAGTGATAAGCTCCTCATCCTCCTCCGCCACGAGCGAAGCCTCCACGTTCTCCTCTACCACACACTGTGCTTGGACCGACACCGACACAGCTTCCAGATCTGGGGATGAGCCTGAAGCCTGACTGTCGTCCCTCGGGGCTGCTTCAGGCAGGGGGTGAGGCACTGCAGCAACTGGCTGGCTCAATTGTGGAGGGAGTGATGGGGTGGTTTCAGGTGGGTTTTCAGAGTAAGGAGGAGGCGGTGTTGGGGGGTGACCGACCACCTCTTCATAGTCAGGAAGCTTGCAGTCGTTCCAGAACCCTAAAAGTCAGCATACACAGAAAGCTTTAGCATCCAACCAACATTTCTATAAGTTGCTGTACATACTTTTCATGCTTTAAAAATAAGTTGTTTTAAGTATTGATAAGGAAAGTGCATCAGGTAAATATTCCAAATGTATTTTGCTGGGATATTATTACACTCTACAAGTAGAAAAGAGGTTGGAGGTTGTGAAACTGCTTCATAATGTTTTGGGGTATTTTTTTAAACGCTGTGCTACATTTGTGTGTATCTACCAGATCAACTTTCCCTTTGTCAAAACCTAATCTAACCAACCCTGAGAGCACTCAAAAAACTAAAAAAACATACCCTGAGTAAATTGAAAAGGCTTGTTACTACATTCCCATGATATCCTCATGTAAGAGCTGCAAGAATATATGCTTGTCAGGGTCTCTATGTTAGTCACTGTCTGTGTATGCTCAAAGTCAGAGTTGTGTTCACATTCTTGACATCAAGTCAAGCAGCATGGTCAGTCTTGTTTGTGATATTAAGGGGCAGGATATCAACTTTCAACTGACATTAGGGTGGCATCTCCGATGTCTGATGCCGTACTGACAACTGACACTTTGCTCTCCAATATACACACAGGCAATTTGCAACAGGGTATACCAAGGTCAGGATGAGGATCAGAACCTCTAATTCAAAGGTTATATCTCTCTCGGAGTACAAGGTGGCTGTTTCATTCACAAAGGGCAGGGAACAGCTGCTCCTTGTGTGTATGCAAAATCAGATATGCCCTATCCATCTGACTATTACATTCTGGGAGGAGGGATCTTTACGTCCAAGACTACTCACTTAGATTGAGCGGTGGAGGGGAAATGAAGGAGCTGGAGGCTCCCTGGTAGGCCATGAGGCTGATCTCACGTTGACGCTGCTCCTGCTGAAGGCGCATCTTAACCCTCCGGTGTCGGTAAGCACAGCAGCAGCTAAGCATGATGATCAGGGTCCATACCAACCAAAACCCTATGAGAGGTGAGAGAATCACCGTCATCTTATCATCAAATACTGGCAACTGTTTTTACTTTCTAGATATTTTTTTGCGAAAGTGAAACTAATTTCTGGAGTAAATATCAGACACAAATCAACACAAATCTAAGAGTATGTTCTCTTTAATCTGAATTTAGTGGGACAATAGTGATGGGATACAAATAAATGTTGTGTGATTAATGTTAATATAGCATAAGGAGAAATAAACTAAAGAATAGGAACTTACACCAGAGCTCGTAGTAGTAGGTGCAGCACTCAGTCTCTCCACAGCAGTACCCCATCTCACAGCGGTACTGTTCATTGTTTACCCCGAAACAGAACTCCTTCCCCTTAAAAACACACAAGAGGTACAGAAAGTGAGAGTCAATTACACAGGTCAACAAGAAACTGCAGTTAGCTTTCGGTAAACTGACAAATGTAACCTTACTGTGTTTTCACAAACAGGCTTAATTAGTTTAGCCTGTTTGTGTAAATTAGTTTCTGTACACATTTATTGTCATATGCACCGTAACTACAGTGTAGTTATGGTAAAGAAAATCTTGAGTCCCAGTCCCTTTCAACAATGCAACACAACTATAAATAAGACATAATACAATAAAATTGTGCAAAAAGAAACAGAATAGAAATAAAATTGTGCATAAGAATGTTACAAGTGACCAATGTTCAGGTAATGCAGGAGAAGTACTATATACATGTAAAATAGACTAAGACAAGATAACAGAAAGTGGAAATAAATGCTGTACAACAATAAAATACTGCTTGTTGTGGTAACAAATAACAGTGACAAAAGACACTGACGTTTATAAAAGGCTCAAGGCAATAACAACCATCACTGCTAAATGTTGCAAACGATACAGTAAAATTGTGAATTACTACCATTAAATTGTAATTTAAATACGTATGTGATAATGACAATAGAAGACTGTAACGTCACTGATACTGGTCAAACGAGGTCAGCAAGTTACGCCAATAAACGTTGGTACAAATACAAATGTTACATTTTCATTGCAAGTGTACCAATATTGTCAACGTAATTTGAATAAAGTTAAAATTGTGTTTCATCAGGAAAGCAAACCGGACAAACTGGGACTGCCTGCCTAATATCATATATAACTACTAATTTACACGTCAATTTGCAGTGTACCAGTTAGCACAACGGCTAACGTTAATCTCGATACCCTTGGTTAAAACTGTTAAATCCAGGTGATAAAACACAGCCATGTATCTTGGAGTTAAAACTTAAATAATCAAACTGTCGAAATATAAATCAAAACTTTGCCTAACTGACGTCATCCGCAGGATACAGGAGCGAACCGTGCCCCGTTTCCTTTGTGGAGGAGACAAAAAGGCTCGGCTAAAGGCCTTCCCCACCCCGGCAGCAGCGGCATCGGCTGGAAGCCTCGGCCGACCCTGGGTGCACTAGCGCCGGCTTACCTGCACTAGACAGGTCCCGGTACAAAGAAGACCTACAATGGATCCCAGTGCTTTCTGCGGCATCTTGCTGGGGTGTCGGCCGTTGACACGACGGGAATCATAAAGCAGTCGGTCAATGAGATGTCTTGTTGAGGGGGACTGCGGGTTGAAGCTTCAGTCTGTCGCACTCGGACATGTTTTTGTTGTTCCTTGACTCAGAAACAGCACTACTGTAGTAAAGAGAAACGACGACAAATGGACTCTAGAGGGCGCTGTATGTGCATGTGTGAAAAGGTATGATCTGATCTCACAAAATCCAAGTTCAAGTCCTGTTATTTATCCTTCAAATTAATTAATCACAATAACGTGCGAGTTAATGTACTATGCTAGATCTCTGGCATATGCTGCCTACATTTGGATACAGCACAGCACGTTTGTTATGCTTGTCACACAATTGGAAACATGGAAATCATTGCATGACAGGATGAGCACGACAGGATGAGCTACAAAACATAAACCTTTTCTACTTCAAAACTATATCTACTAAGGAGTTATCTAAAGGAACAAACTTGATGCATTTCTCAATACAAATATAATATTACATTACAATATTATAAGATCAAAAAATAATGACATGGGAAAAATGAATTATCTCTATTTAGCAAATGTAGGGTGTAAAAAAAGGTCAAATGCACCAAGGCTAGGAAACTATGATCTTATGTCTGAATATAACTTATTCTAACCTCTAGCTCAGATTAGCATTTTGCTTAAAAAATGTAAATATATTGCTTTAAAAGGGAAATATATAAACAATTCATCAATAAGAAACTACATTTACAGTAAGAAATGTCTGTCTTGTGCCAAGAGACACCCAGCTGTCACGTTGTTAACTCTGACGTCTCTGTTCTCCTGGCAGCAGAAGTTAACAGCTGTTCTTCCAGGAAGCATGGGTTAGAAAGATGTTAATCCCCTCAGTCTGAACAAAGGGTCACAGTACCAACAGCACCTGAGGATAACATGGTGAGTTTTAAACTGTACAGCACTGGCTGCTTTGGAGTCACAGATTTTAAACATTTTTGTTTATATTTTTGTATTTTAGTTTTAAGTGTGTGTTACTGTAACTAGCTTCAGTTGTCTAACATGTCATGGCAGCCTAAAGAGATACCAGTAGGACACATCTACTTTTACTAAACGTATTCTACTTACCACCACTATCTCCTTTTATTGTTATGATTCATAGTTTAATGTCCGTCTGGTATAATTGTGTCATCTATAAAGGACATTTATTATATTATCAAAACAAGCATAGATTAACACTTGTATTGTTTATGTTTGTCTTGCATTGCTAGAATTCGATGTAATTAAATTGTACCAAACTTAATTATGTAGGTAGATAAAATACACCTTTACTTTTGTGTCACCGTTAAGTTATCAGTGTGCAAAAATATTTTTTAAAGCAGACATTTTGACCAGTCATGATAAAAGCACAGGTGACTCATTTCCAATAAATATTTCAGGGAACCAGCATGCACAATACCAGGGACTTCCCAAATTGTAATGTTTTAAATACACCTGTGCCTTTTATATTTTGACATTGTCTGCCATGGAAAAGGTATATGCAGGTTTCCTTGTTTTGCACCACATTTTCATTTAATACGTTTAAAACCAGTTGTTGAAGAGGAACTTCTAGAAACAAGAAGTCAAACTGTAAAAACAACACAATATTAAGTTACACAATCAGGAACAAGCCAAAGAAAACAATTGAGTTTTAAGATAAAAAGAAAAAAGATGTGCACTAGCCAGTAAATGCCTCAATAAATGTGTCCATTTATATATTTACAAAAAAAGACACATTGCACATGTTTCAGGTCAGTGGGAGTGCAGTGACTGCTTGAGCCAAAGCCTTCTGGACAACACCCACTCCCTGTGCACATGCTTAATCTTGGCCACTGATAGCTTTTGGCTCGTGTAGGTCTCTGCAAGCGGCTAACAGCTAAGTCCTCATGCTTTAGATAGCTCTTGCTATGGTGTGAGTGTTTAACCTCCTGTGCACGCTGCATTTGGTTCCTATGCCAAACCCTATGGCCTCTGATGAATGGGGCTTTACCTCATACAGCTTAGACCATGTAACAATGAAATGAGAAATTGCTTCCAGGGTTATATGTAATCTTTGAGCCTGCTCTAACATGCACTCTGATCCAACTGCAGGGCCTGTTGTCCATTCTTCGGAGGCTGAAGCAGACCCCAGATCAGGAGGTGCGCTTACTGCTGCTGGGCTTGGACAACGCTGGCAAGACCACTCTGCTGAAACAGCTGGCGGCGGAAGATATCAGCCACATCACCCCCACACAAGTACACAAAGGCACACATCCAGAAGTTGAATCTCACGCTGTGGAAATATCATATTTTTTTACCATTGTCACACATTTCCTCACATGGATACACATGTTATCTTCAACAGGGTTTCAATATAAAGAGCGTTCAATCATCTGGCTTCAAGTTAAATGTGTGGGACATAGGAGGTCAGCGCAAGATCCGCCCCTACTGGAAGAATTATTTTGAGAACACAGATGTACTGGTAGGTTCGCTTTGATGTACTTACCTGTTTGTAAAAATAGCTGGAATGAACTCATGTGAGCCCAAAGACTATCTTTAGTATGCTCAGGAAAAATGCAACACCATTTGTTCTGAGCAGTCTAAAGTCTTGACGTATTTACATTACAATTACTAAAAATGGATTCAAGACAAAATAGGAAATCTCATAACCGGGTGTATATTTGATGTTTTTCCATTTCACATGAGTGCATAACTTCTATATGATATTCAACTTGTTGTGATCTCATTGATTTAAATGCTTGATGGTTTCTGAGATGCTTTAATTTTCTTCTACTATTTTTATTATTTGGCACATAAGATTACTGTTTGTCTAAAATAAAATAAATACAAATAATAGTGTATTCCCATGTGCCCAAAAGCTAAGCAAAGTATGATAATAAGAACACACTTTTAAGCCAAGCACCTATTTTGAACATTTTGAGATGGATAGATCGTAATGTCTATGACTGTGTTGTTTGCAGATCTATGTGATTGACAGCTCTGACAGGAAAAGGTTTGAAGAGACCGGTCTGGTGAGATGCAAAACTCTTTCTTTCTACATTATTTCTAGATGTTTTAAATGTGAGTTACAGATTGTAATTACAGTTTATTCATTTCTAATTTGAAACAATATTGACTGCAATTTAAGCCAAAAATCTGTATTATTTAGTTTTCTGCCATATGTTTCTGTTTGTTCCTGCAGGAGCTGGCTGACTTGCTAGAGGAGGAAATGCTCGCTGCTGTGCCACTGCTGGTCTTTGCCAACAAGCAGGATCTGACGACTGCCACCCCAGCGTCTGAGCTGGCAGAATGTCTCAGTCTGCACACGATCCGAGACCGCATGTGGCAGGTCCAGGCCTGCTCAGCAGTGACTGCCGAGGGACTGCAGGTAAATACAGTACACACTGTCAGCAAACACACATGCACACAGCAAGGGTTGAGACAGGGTGGGCTGCAGAGTGGCACCAATTGCCTCTGCTGTGGGTATTAAGAACTTACAGAATATTGGCATGGATTAATGTACTTGAAGGTATTGTAATTTAGTATTGCTGACTGAGTCCCACTGCAGTCAGCATGTCGTTGTGTCCCTGGACAAGACACTTCACCCCAAATTGTTCCTGTGGGGATTGTCCACAGTATTCAATGTATGTAAGTCGCTTTGGATAAAAGCGTCTAACAAATGACATGTAATAATGTAATAGTATTCTGCTGCCTCTGGATGTAAGAAAAGAACATCTGCTTTTAAACTTTACATATTTATGAGATTGCTGAGATTTTTAGATACAAAGTTAAGTGCTCACACATATTCTGTTTCTTTTCAGGACGGCATGAACTGGGTTTGCAGAAATATAAGGTTTCGGAAGAAATAATTCAGGAAGGAAAAAAGATCTATGAAGAATTGCAGTTGCACTTTACATTTGACATACATACATACATCTCATGCATGATACAAGGAGGCGACAGAATGTGTTTCTGTTTATTTTAGTGAAACTACCTCTTTTGTCATTCTGTTTAAACTTGGCGGTATAAAAAACAAGTAGAATGTATCAATACAGTGATGTTAAGTGATCTTAACCCTTTCAATCCATATGTTGAAATGTAAATACTATATATATGAGGGTGTTTTCTTCGAACTGCAGACAATTTATTTTTGTAATATGCTATTTTTAATGTTATTAATTTGTAGGCATTCACTGTCGTAATAAAATGCAATATAACTCAGTAATCTGTGTGGTGGATTAATGACTGATAGGTGTCGTAAGGCTGTGAATCCCTCATCTTAAAGCTAGAGGGCGGCCTTGCGCTAGTGTTGTCTCTCACAGCCTAATCCAAATTATTACATCCTTTATTTTCCATGAAGGATGTGGCATCCTGTGCCATATTTGATTTGTTAATTTCATAATCACCCATCTTTTATCCAGTCACTATATTATGTTTTATTGCCAGCAACAAAGTCTAGTTGTGAAATATTGTACGACCATAAACAAGGCAGGCATTAATCAGCCCATAATTCATTTAGTGATGCTTCATCTTTATGCTCATTCACTTCCACAGAGCTGCTTACTGTCATACTTTATGTTCAGGGACAGAAACACAATCTGTATCATGTACTACAAAATGATCATACCACACCTGCACAGGAAACAGTCCTCGATACACCTCTCTTGCATACACAATAAACCATAGAGAAACACCTTGGCCATTCAATTACTCAACTACTCACCGTGTTCACCATGGTTTACCACAAGGCAATTGCATTTTCTGTCTATTTTTCTGTTTTGTCTTTTGCAGCACATTTGCCACAAACTCCACTAATCTCTGAACTGGCCGAGTGCTCCGCTGTGGTCCTATAGGGCATTTACATACAAACCTTTTCCAGGACTAATAGCTCTCCAATACAATTTGCATTTATATAGCCCGCTTCATACCAACATGATTTGGCGCCTTTGCCCACGATAAAAATAAACCTCCTCCTTTGGCCTTGAGTTACTGCCCTGCTGCTGCTGCTGCTGCTGGTGTTCGTGTGTGTACCTCCACGTGTGTAAGGTTGGTTGATTTTAATATGTCATAGTTGCCTGATCTTCCGATGTAGACTGAAACATGTATGGAAAGCCTCAAAAAAGGACCCCATAATGATTCAAAATGGACTCTGGTCTCGTTTAGTGTGTTATCCGCAATACAGTAAATTTCAATATTGTTGATACAGCAGTGGGGGGCACTTGACCTGGGCAAAGACACACAAGGTAAATATTAAGCCACAACAGATTGGTACCTATAGTTATTCAGTTTAAGTTGCTTTCAATTTGCTCAGACAAATGCATCCAACACTTTTACAAGGCTCTGTGGAGCATACTTCAAAAGGAGGGAAAAGTAATGAATAAGGAAATGAAAGTCTACCATGTGAGACTGAGAATAAAATGCCCTCTCTTTCCCTCTGGAGCGCTTAATCATTAACATCTAATCCATGTGATTATCACCCATCCTGTAAGAAATATACCCAATTACACATAGAAGTACTCTGATAAATCTTTCCAATTGTATCTATCAATAGTATGTGCGTCACACGGCAAACGCTGTGAAGTGCCTTTAAATCCCAAATGAATCAAATTGGATTTAGCAAATAGAAGAGTGGATTGGAGCAACCAGTCCTCGTTACCTCTGGCTCTATCATGAGCGAGGTGAGGGGCAGTCAGGCCTGCAAAGGGCCATAAATCACGGGACTTTCCCAGCTACTCAGCCCAGCACAGCGGCCTCCCACACAGGGGAAACGAAGGGCAGAGAGTCTGATTGACTCTCAGGGCCAGAAAGAGAAAAAAGGGGGGCGAGATCCTGTGACTTAATTAAAGTGTTGTATATCTCACACACTGTAGCTACAGCTCAGTCAGTTTGCTACGGAAGCGGTTTGGGATGCATCAGCGTTAAAAGTCAAATTTAATCCAACCCCAACCAGATTTGAAGAAAAATGCGTTGGTACTTTTGAGTTGCGTGCTGCTACTGCCATTAGGAACTACATATATTTGTATGCACTTTATGTGGCCTGTCGTGTTAAATGTTAAAGGATGTATTTGTCCGTGTCTGCTTTAAACAGATGGAGAAACACCATAATTATAATGGTACTGCAACACAGGTAATTCTTGGGTACAAGCGCTGTTCAAAATGGCAGCCCACTGCTCCTAACACTAGGATGGGTCAAATGCAGAGAAACAATTTCCCCACGGGGATTAATAAAGTATATCCAATCCAATCCAATCCAATCCAATATATTGCAAGTAAGACATCTACCATACACTGATTTCTCTGTGTAACTGGGGAGGAAAACAGGCCCTTATCATGAAACAGGAATCAATACTACATTAACAAGGCTATGAGTTGAGAAACATTGTTTTAAATGCATCAGGTCCAACCAATTTGACCAGGAACATGCATGTTTAATCATGATTACACATTACAAAGGTTTTTTTAAGGTGTGACTAAAGGCTTGAATAGAAGACAGCAAAACTGCTCCAGAAATAATGCGTCTGTAATAAAGGAAATAATTGTTTTTGCTCAAGCTTCTCAATATTGAGGGATTGCTTTTTTTAATTTATTTGTACATTTAATATCTTTAAGGTTTTGGACTTTTGGTCCAAGTCTACAAGCAACATGAAGACATCATCTAAGCCTTTGAGAAATTGTGAGGGACATTTTCCTACATTATTTTTGACATTTCATAGACCACAAGATTAATCAATTAATCAAGAAGACAATAGGCAGATTAATAAATGTAGAACATAATTAGTTGCTTCACTAATCAGTCAAACATGCCAGTGTCTTGAAATGTTATCATAATATTGTTAAGATCAATAATGTCTTGCATAAAGCACATGTTACTGATTATTTGAGTATTCAACTTAATTAGAAAGGACTGATTGAGTAAACTGTGATATTAAATAGCATAAATAGTTGACTACAGATGCAGCTGAATCACTCAAATGCATCTTTAATGTAATAGCAACCTCTTGTCCTCTACCTGGACTTGTAATGTTAAAGTGCTCTTCTGATCTCTCTTCAAATAAAACACCCGTGTACCTTGTAAGCTGCTACGACCAAATTGAATCTGGCTCGTCCCTCCAGTAACGATTACAGTGTTTGGGATAGTTTGTTTGGCCAGCCTCCCTCCTGCCTCATTCCCAGGCCAATCCTTTATGATTAAGCAGATAAGTGGTACTGGATGATAAAACAAACAACAAATGTCCACATTCCTCTCGCTCCTTTGATGTATGTGTGTGTGCCTCTCCGGAGGCTCTTACCTCTTCAAGCCCCCTCTGCTATAATCAAACTGCAGAGTCATAAACAGCGAGAGATGGGGACTATAAAAATGATCGGGAGGCTCTATCAGCTGGGGAGAGAAGTTCACACCTCGGAGCGGGTCAGCATCAGAGCGTATGGGGGTCGGCCCGGTGGGGGGTCCACGGCTCTGTTTGATGCTCCTGAGACAGAAAGCAGAAGGGAGGCATGTTGTCAGGCTTTTGCAAGGGGTTGTGTTGTAATACAGTTGGAGGCTACCAGAAACTAGACCCACTTTCAGGAGGGTATCAGTGAAGTAACTGGGATGAGAGCAAAATCAAACTATGTCAGGGTAGGGATTATGTCTCGTGTTTCCTGTTTCAGATTATGCTTCTACTGTTTAGTACGATATACTTTGCAGAGCAGTTTGATCAAATCTGATCTCATTTAATTACACACGTTTTGGCAATTATGATGTGCAGAAACCTCAATAAATGTTGACTAAGTAACAAACTCAACTTTGCCTTAACAGCTGCTTTCTAGATAGAGCTTTAACTGGGATATTGTGTATGGACAATCCTTTATTATTGATATAATATCTTTATTTTGTGTTATTCAATTACATATTTTTCAAGACAGCTTACATTGTATTATTATCATTGCTTTGGAGAAATGTTTGGAGTCTAAGAGTTTGTTTGGTCAGGGGTATTTTATGGGTGTTTATTTATTTGGTTTATGCTGTTCCATTGCACATTTAATTTTCCTAGACATAATTTGTGCAAATAAAGACCTTCGTGAGTGACGTTTCCTCAAAATGACCTGAGTGCAGTGGATAAAGATTTCCAACAAGTATAATTTCTAAACGACAATTATTTTGCTAATCAAGTCCCTCCTTTGTGTTTAAGTCCTTCCACTGCAATTGGATACCAATCATGTCCAATAGATAATCACATGGGTACATTGTGAAGGACATGAATCAATAACTGACTGACTGGTGTCTCACTCTTCACTATCCCGAGGTCAGAGGCCATACTCTTGACCCCTCACCGACCCCTGACTCCGAACTGCACTGAGAGGAAATAACACCTTCCATCGTCCCCAACGTCCCCAGATTGAATGATTGCTCTTATCATTTGACGGATCTGGTCCAATTCTCTTTTCTCTGTCTTTGCTCCCCCACACTCCCTCGTGCCTCCCCAGCACTCATAATACCACTTTTTATCACCTCTCGTTGAAACAGAGACCCAGCGCCATCCGTCATTACAGCACACGCTGACAGCTCCTCACACATGCATGGATTTTTACATTTGACTCAATCCAGGGGCTTACTTTACTGTAACCGATTCAATATTCCTCAAATGAGCCGACCGATCTATATACACGCCACAGCGGATGGGATGATCTATAGCACTGCCTTAATACATTTCCCAGGCCTCAGAGACTGGCTAGTTTAAGGGACAGAGCATAATTTGTGCAATAAAAACATAATTATTCATTTGACTTGCTTGGTAATTTATGTTCTTCGGCATAAAGCTAATATGTGTGTGGATTTTGTGTGTCTTGCATGCTGGTTTCTGTGTGGGCATGAGTTTGTGAGTTTTACATTCCTAACTACTACCTAGTTTCTAACAAGGGAAAATATCATACTAAGCTAAGCGAATGTTCAAGCTAATGCTGACAAAACCTTTTCTGATTTGATGTATTTGAAAGCAAATCCTTTTTGACTGAGGTTTAAAGCTCTTTCTGAAAAACGCATGTGCCTCTTGCAAGATTACCAATGTATGTTCCAAATGTACAAAACTATTCATACTGTAAGACTATAGGTGAGTATTGTTATTTAGTTTGCATTGGTCAATAATCGTACTATTGATTTACTACTACTACTACTACTACTCATATTATTACCACTACACAGAGGGAAGCTAATTTTTTCAACTGTTTATCCATTAGGCTAATTTGAGTCAATCATTTGAATCAACTTTTCAAACAATTATCTAGTATTTGTTTTTACTTTTTCAACAGTTTATCCATTACTTTTTTTCAATCAATTGTTTTCATTAGTTTTAGCTTCCGGTTTAATCTTGCTAATGAGTTTTCACCCTCATCAACTCTGACCTAACTGCCACATGTAATGTAGGCTAACAGGGTTGGTACGACTGTAGTACTGTTGGCCTATGTGGATACAGCATTTTAGTTGTATTAAGATCTATATTATTTAAATTAAAGCTACTCTTCAATCTTTCTATATACCCACTAGCAACTGCAGATGTAGGCTACTTCCTATAGGGAGAGGGAAATATCTAAAAGCTAACGTTAACCTATAGGCCTATCATGTTTTTTGTTCATTTATGCTAACATAATTTAAGCCAAAGTTACTTTATTTTCTACTCTGTAGTGTCATGTAGTAGCATTTAATTACGTTTTAGATCAGTCATGCCAAACTTATTATCTCCTTTAGTCATTGCTGTAAACTGATAATATGCTAGCAAGCTAACAATAGCATTGCCCGTTGGTTCAGTTACAACTGGCAGTTTGTGTGAATATTTAGTTATAACTTCCCGATGTTAAAACGTGATTGTCTGGTGCAAAATTCAGTGATATGGAGTAAATGTAAATATCTACTTATAAAACACTAACATTATAACTAGCCTAATTTATGAACAGCTTCTGGAACAACCTACAGAAGTGGATGCAGTTTAACAAATTGAGAGATATCACAATGCAAAACACAGACAGCTTTCGTCTTGTCTTTAAATAAAAATAATCTACATTTCTTGAAGCAATATGAATAAAATGTTGATGTTTCACGTTGCCATTATTGCACACATCTCTGAACTGTTGGGTCTGACAAACTGAAATTGTGTGTGTGTGTGTGTGTGTGTGTGTGTGTGTGTGTGTGTGTGTGTGTGTGTGTGTGTGTGTGTGTGTGTGTGTGTGTGTGTGTGTGTGTGTGTGTGTGTGTGTGTGTGTGTGTGTGTGTGTGTGTGTGTGTGTGTGGTGTGTGTGTGTGTGTGTGTGTGTGTGTGTGTGTGTGTGTGTGTGTGTGTGTGTGTGTGTGTGTGTGTGTGTGTGTGTGTGTGTGTGTGTGTGTGTGTGTGTGTGTGTGTGTGTGTGTCATGAAAGAGGCTGAGGTAGTAGAGGGAAAGGAAATATTGTTTGTCTTTTTATTTTGTTTATATCTCCCTGCCTTTTATGGCCGCTGAAGCTTTGCGAGCGGCAGAGAGGGTAAAAGAGAGGGAGAGAAAGAGAGTATTCTCAATTTCCTTCTAAAAAGAAAATTCATTTGCAGTTGCTAATGTAATGTCACCGTTGTGTTTACTGAGCGTGGATGATGTATAGGGGATGTTGCATTGAGTGAGACTGCTTAATGATGCATAGAATTAAGTCTGTGGCTTTCAGCTGAGCTCCCCTCTCTCTCTCACACTCTCCCCTCCCTTCTCGCTCAGACTCCCGTTCCCTTCCTCTTTCCTTCCCTCCCTTTTACCTCTCTCTTCGTTTAATCCCCACCCTCCTCCTCATCCTCCTCCCCACCACACCAACCTCTCTTTCCTCTCAGATGCAGGCTGTCTTGGACTGTTGGCCACACGTTGCTCTGTGCTCTGTTGCCTAACTCCATCAATCACTGCGGAGGGGAGAGAGTGGAGGGGAGGTGGGTGTTGGGGGGTAAAAAAGAATAGAAATAAGATATGGTTGGGGGAAAAAACGAGCGGGATGAAAACACACATTGGGTATAGACATCGTACAGTTTTTAAAAACATGGAGGGAAGAAAGCAAACGAGTGGGAAGAACACCTCTTACATTTAATGATCCGCTGTGCACGATGGCAGTCCAAATAATTGCCTGAATACTGTGTGAATATATGGATGCAATTGTGTTATTACTGGCTCTAACTATGATTGTAAGTGTGTTGGGACTAGGGGACGGCGATGATAATGATGATGATCATGATGATGTGATTTTATGCTAACGGTTATTACCTGAGCGAGCTGACTACCTGAGTGGGAGGATTGAGTTGCAATAGATATAATAAAGATATATTTTAGGTTACTAGGGAAATGCGTTTCCTAATTCATACATCAGGGAATAATGCGACTGAAATACACCTGTTTGTTTTTTTGCTCTCCTGACAGCTACATCTGTTTAAATTACAGATTTTTTTGAAAAAAAAAACCTTAAATGGTTATTCTTGGAAATAGCTTTGGTGGATTATGTGCTCACTCTTCTGTTTCATAAGCATTAGAAACCAAACCGCATGTTATGAAGATCCTGCGGTGTAGTGAAACTGTAATTTTGTGATTTTAGAAAAGGTAGATATTTAGAAAGATCATCTGTAACATAAAATGCAGCACTGAATGGCCTCGTGGTGATTTGCACGTTTATTGTTTAAACTCTCTAATATAACAAGCTTTTTTCAGACTGGATCACTACATTGAATTTCAATGCTATTGGGATAGTAATTTTCAAAATGCGAAATGTGGTCATGTCAGACTTAGAGGTAAAATATATTTTCTAAGTCTTGGCTTTACCAGAATATCTTTAAGACATGTCTCTATATGTTTAATCACCTATGGTAACTATCTTGGAAGATTTTAACTACCTGCACAAAAAAATGTTAAACAAGAAAAGGGAATAAAGTATGCATTTACTGTCATAATAAAATGGAAAAGCTGGAGCAGAAGTAATTACAAGGAAATACATTTCGATAATTAATATAGTTTTGATGTATCTTTAATCTTACTCTATTGTTCATGCTCTGGGCTTGGTTATTTAGTTCAACTAAGACATTTTCATTATGGTAATCCCAGGTCCCGAGAGTTATTGTTGTTATTGTTCCTCCAGTTTGGTCTGGAGGAACTTGTCTGACTCTGCACCTCATGCAACATCTCTGGGATGAATTTAAGAGCACTAATGATCTTGTAACTGAAAATTCTCCCAGTATAGGAGAAGGCTTTCATAACATCCTAATAACGCCCATAGTGTCTTAGTGAGATGTCCAACAATCCCAAATGGGAGGAACATTCAGGTGTCCACATTTTGATTTGGCTAATTGTGTGATCAGACGTGTCCGCCCAGAGTTGGCCGGTTACACAACATATGATGGCCACTTCAGCTGTGTGACAGTGTTTTGTTTGCGTGTTGATTTTACAGTTTCTCTCTCTCTCACATCCCACTCCTTCATCTCTCTCTCTCCCCCTTTCTCTCACTCACTCACTCCATTGCTCCGTTGTGATCCAGCTGTCCACCCCATTCATCATCCCGCCACTCTCCCCCGCACAGAATTATTATTTCTTTGATGTGTTACTAGTTGAAAACAAATCCATTTTTCTGGCCATCAATTTATCATCTGGAATGGGGAGTCACACTTGAGTTGTAGGGGCAACCACATTTTCCCAATTCCAACTCGCACTGTGTGGGTGTGTGTGCGTGTTTGTGAGGTGTGTACGTGCGTGTGTTTGTCTACATGTTTTTGTTATCGGTGCACATGAAAAGCATGTATCATGTTTAGATCAAAGCTTTCTGTACTTGTGAGGTGCAGGATGAGAGAAATCACAGGTAAATAGAAATGATGGGAGGAAGTGGAGGGAGGAGTAGTTTGAGAAAGTGAGTGAGGAGAGAAAGGTGTGAGAGAGAGGGAGAGAGAGAGAGAGAGAGAGAGGGGAGAGAGAGAGGGCTTCCCTCTTCCTCCAGTCACCCTCCTTCACCTAACGTCTGTGATAATTTATCACTCCTCCTAGCTTGGCTGACAAACTATTTGCAGGAAAATGAGTTTTTCCGCCACGGATTTGTCCTCTGGGAATAGAAAGGGGAGCTGCTGTGTTTTTATTCCATCACGCACACACATACACACGCACACACATACAGATATATGGTTGTTCACGTGCACGCACAAACACACTGGCACACACACATGGATTGAGGTCTCCAGTATTTATTGGGGGGAGGGGGAGGTGGTTAAGATAAATGAGGTAAATTAATAGAGTCACTGAGGGAAAAGATCTGCTTCCGCACCAGCAGATCTGCAACTGACACACAAGAGATGAGCACATACACCCCCCTTAACTCCCCTCTTTCACTCCCTACTTCACCTGCCATCCTTCCCTCTCTCTCTCCCTCTCTCTCACTTTGCTCTCCAGTCCTCCTGATCCCTCGTTTGCCCTCCCACGGATGACAAATGTAACACTCAGACAAACAGCGATCAGGGCCATACAGCATAATGTCAGCTTAGATCAACACTGGGACAAAAGCAAATATCACAGCATCAACACTGCATTACAAGCACTCTGCCTGTGTGTGTGTGTTGATGTGTGAGTGCCCGTATTACGATGGCTGACCCGGGTCACTGGATTCCAATCTCACTTTCAACCTCATCAACCAAGCTATTGACAATGTGCTTGACGGAGAATTACACGACAGTAAAGGCCTAATTACATTGCTATTACCCTGGGCTGTCCATAATCGTCAAACACGACGCATCAGTGGGACATCGCGGCAGTAAATCTGCAGGCGCTCTCTCTGCCTCTCTTAATGCCTGTTTCCCACACAGTGTTAACATTTGGCTCCACTTTATCGTCTGTTGACAGCAGAGACAGACAAATATACTCAAGTCAGTCACACTCACGTTATATCAGCCTAATAAATAGAGAATTAGATGTGTGGAGATAAACACACCTCGACTTTAAAAAGTGTCTATCATATCAAGATAGACAATTACATATGTGGTGCTAAACCTTTCATTTTGGCAGTTCACTGGTTTTACATATGGGTCAGACACTTTATCTGCTTGTCAAATATGTCCAAGTAAAATTACTGCTGGAATACATAATTTTGTGGGTCTTATTTGGGTCTTTAAGTTACAAGAAAACTTAGACTCGATGGTCATTGGAGCCGAATGTCTGAACCAATATTCATGGGAACGTTTTAATAGTTGTTGAGATTTTACTTCAAAGCACAAATGTCAGTCTCGTAGCATTGAAGGAAAAAGTCAAGGGATCACCAAAGATAGGGTTCATCCTCATGAATGTCTGTCCAGCATTTTATGGCAATGTATTCAACAGTTGTTGAGATTTAGGCAAAACACTGGTTGAATGTCAGCGAACAGTGGAACTACTTTTTACTAAAGAACATTTGGTTAAATGTACCATTTTAAGTTCAACCAATCATGAATGTTAAGCGTTCTTGGAAGACACTGAATAACAAAATATTTATCTGGGGTGGCCCTAACACGATTTTGTTGGTGTCTCTTTAGCAAGTTAATTATAAGCAGACAGTGACAGGAGGACACTAATCCAGATGATGAAACAAAGTGTTTTGGTTTTTCTCACAGACATTTCCTAAGCTTGCTAACAGACTTGTGCTTTGACATTTTCTGCATTACAGCAGCTGTTATACTGAGTCTCTTATACTATCCATTTCTCTCTGTTCTCCACTTGTAAGAGCAGCACCTGAGTTCCCATGAGGACTTTCATCTCCGCCCCCAAGAAACCATCATAGCCACCTATGTGATGCCCGTCTCCATGGACACCGACTCTGACTGACAGGCATGAAGACGAGGTCCACTGTGATGGACCGCTCTGATCATCAAAGTCTACCACAATCACTAGTGTGTGTCGATGGGGGTGTGTGTATGTCTGTGGTCAGTCTCACCCACATTGAACTCATTCAGACATACAACTTTAAATCATTAAAGTTGGTCAATTCTTACATTATTTTAGAAGAGGGAAAAAATTGATATGGTCGGTAATATGCCAGCAGAAACAGAGCTGATAAAAAACTTGATTGAAGAGTTCCCATCTGACCACCAGTCCAAATTGAATGTGGGCTAAACACAACTAAACACCACTCCCAGGCCAAACCCCTCTGTTGCTAATGGCCATTACTGCCTGTATGCCATTGTGGGCCTCACAATAGCAATCATGCTGGGATTTTGTGTGGGGCTTGCTGGCAACAGTTATTAGCCCCCCAAAAAAAACTTAAAGGGGGACCAGTCAAGAGAAGAACAAGAAGATTTGGGGTTCTGCACGGGGGGGAACGTCAGCAGGAGGGACAGGGTGCGGGGTCAGAGGGCAACACCAAAGCGGAAATGGGAGGCACAGGGGGAACAATGGACGGGGCTGGACTAAGACAGACAAAGCTTGAGGGAGGGTGGACAGTGCACAAAACACAGGAAGATAAGGAGAAAAAGATGAGGGCACAGAATGGAGGGGAGCCAAAACAGATGGTAAAGGCTGCTAGGGAGAAAGAGGGCGGCACTGAGAGGATCAAGGGGAAAAAGCTGAAAAGAGATTGGCAACACATATCATGACAGTAACACACAAACATGACTGAATCCCATGTGGTAACAAATTGGCAGGACATACATACAGAGGTTAAACAAAACTCATATGGACTTCACTTACTCTTAATGGAGGTATGTCTCAGTTCTTATGGCACACTGGGACATTTGGTGTCGTCAAAAAGCTCTTATCAGAATGCAGATTCTCCAGGAATTAAGCCTAAAGACAGAAAAAGTACATTTCAGTGAACAAACTATGACTATATCTTTCAAAATTATTCTCCCGGGAATGTCCAAATGAACCAAGTAAAAAGGCAAAAACTACACGTTTCAGCACTTGTGGGATGGGAAATCATCGCCCTAATGGGATCATCAATAGTGAGGTGTTTCTGCAGCTATTATGACCTAATTATCTGGCTCATCTCGACTCGCTGACCACAAAGAGGACGTGCGCTCGCTTTGCTAGATTTATAAAAGTTGTCATTAAGCGGGTGCTTTTTCCACGGGAAGCATTCATCTTTGCGGGAGCGCGCAGACGAGCAGAGGTGCGATGCATAAGTGAGTACGGGAGCGAGCATCGCGAGTCACACTTCTGCTTAGTTTGCGAGAGGGATGAATTAAAAGAGAGGATGCACTTTGAGGGAATAAGGAAAAAAAGCATGTATAAAAATATTTCAAATTAAAAACGGGTATTAAAGTTACTTTGTGGTTTGAAATTGATTTTTACCGGGGGTAATTTTGCTCCAAATTGTGCGCAATGTGTTTTTGGCTATACCATATTTCTAATATTCCATGTTATTATTTACAGTTTAGATTCTCTATGGTGCTTTAATTTGACCTGTAAAGTTTAGTTAAGTTGTTTGCTCTAATATCCCTATCCTAGAATGTGATATACGTGCATACTTACTAAAAGCCTGCACACAACATATGCTGATATCTGAAACCACTGCTTTTTTCCATCGAAATTCAGTCCTTTCCAAATTATGTTGTGCTCTGCATTAGCATTAAGAATCGAGTTGAAATACAAGCAGCAAAATAGTTATGCATGTGTCCTTATCTCGGCAGTCGGAAGTGTTCGCTCTGACCTTTTACCCTCTCCTCTTGTTGCCACCTGTCGCCGCAGGTTACGCTGCTTTTTCTGCGGACATACAAACTTTGCTCGGGGAAGTAAATCCGGAGATAGAACTGTCAACAAGACACACCCGGAGACAAGAAAGAAAGAAAATACACATTGCATTTTTCTTTCAGAGTTCATTTATAGAATGTTGTTCTAGGAAGGGCAGCAAACTCACTTGTTCTCCTAAAATGAGAATGTGTCCCATTATAATGTTTGGGCACTTTTAACTCGGCACTCAACATTTGTATTCCTTGCTAAATGATTCTGAACCAGTTTAATAGAAACTCAGAAACATACTCGAGTCAATACGTGTGTTGAAGGTTTGATGTAGTCTGACAAACTGTGTTTTATGAATCTCTCGGACACATAATTCAGCACTGGGATAGTGCTCATATGTTAAGTGCACGAAGGGCGAAAGAGAAAACATGCACCTCACATCTGACGAGTTTTAGTGTGGAAATAACCCTTTTTTTGCATCGTTTTATAACATATTAAAACATATTCTACAACAGCATTCTTATACTTATTTATTTTTCTAAAATGATTTTCAAAATGTAGTTGCAGCTCGTCAACTTTACGCTCAGTAGTAACACGATTACATGTAGCCGTAGGCCTACATACAAAAACTCTTAAATTGTCTGTTTATTGAGACAAATAGCATCATTGTAAAATTAATACTTAGTAGAATTTCTAGATTTTTTTGTTAAACTGTAATTTTCTCCCAACTCTTTTTAATTAGTTTCGTTTGAAAATAATGATTTGAGTCACTATAAAGCCAATAATAACAGTAATTCTAACGAAAATGCATTTCTGTGTGTATGTCTTTTTGGATTTCTCTGTGTGTGGAATGTGTTTCCACAGTTAAAACTACATTATGATCAACTATTCCTCTCCTTTCACTGTTGTCAGCAGCGGATTGATGGCATTTAAAAGGAATAATTTTCTCTCTGAATTACCGACACCCCTAAATGGCATGATTGACATCTATCAGCATCCAAAGTGCATGAATGAAGGAGGAAATCGCGAAGATGCTTCAGGATATTTTTCTGAAGATCAGCCTTTATGCGTTATGAGTCCGGATTCAGGGCGTGTGTGACTCCTGCCCCTTGGCAAGTTGAACCATATAATTACGCTCTATTTTAATTCACAGTATCATCATGATAGATACCAATCTGAGAGTTTAATCCCTTGTTAAACTCTCGGTCACCTCTCTTTCTTCTGCCACTTTTCCCCTCCGGGCACTTGTAATTTCTCTCTGGTCACTTTACAGAGGACTGTCTCGGTTTCCATCTCAGGTTATGATTCCCTTTAGTCTCCTGACGGTTGTATTTATTTAAAAACAGTCGCCCCATTGTCCTGCAGAGGCCCAGATGGAAGAAGAAAGAAGGACTTCAATCACAAGCTGACGAGATAAGGACTGATGTTGCTTTTAGGTTCCCTTCTCTTGTTGTAAGCCTGTCGTGAAGCTGGAGCAATTCAAACTCAACCGCTACTTTAGGCAAAAAAAAGTGTATTTTATGTGTTTTATATTACCTTATGAAAACTCTCCTAAGAAAAGGAAAAGCTCCAAATGGCTGATGTATAAACCTGGTTTTCTATAAGACAGGCGACACGGTGCCATGGATGCTGTCATTAGAGGTGCTGTGTTTGTTTTACAGGATTGTGAGAAACAACATTAACAGCGTTTTAACTCAGGGGGATCCTGACACCCTGGTGTGACATCACGAGCCCTGTTTCACGCGGGGCAGAAAATCAACTCACTTCAATGAAGCTTCACGTCGTTTCCATGCATGCAAAAAACTCCTTTAGCAAAACAATTTAGAGCATTCCGAGGAAGCAACACAACGGTTGCATGCTCTGAGCGAGTTTTAATTCTATATATTTGATCTAGCCAATAGATGAAGAGTAAATCAGCCTTTGCTGTGCTTTGATCTAATTTCATTCAGAAAATGCATTTCAGGAAAAGAGCAAGTCAATCAAATTTGATCCATGCACTCTTTGTTTTTAGGCTTTCCATTAGATTCCAAATTAATCTTAATTAGAATGTAATTTAAGATCAGATTTGACAAGAAATAGACTCCTCTTCCACCTGATTTGATATTGTTTCATGATTTAAGATGTGTTAACTAAAAAAAAAAACATATGTCTTCGTGACAAATGCAATAATTGAATAAAGACATTTACTGTTTATGAGCATTTCCTCCCCTAATAACCATCTTGATTCACTGTCTGAGCTTGGAAACAACAATAGGCTATTTGGCGATAAGAACCACATCCATCTTTTATGTCTTTGCAGAAATGAAGGTCCGATGCTTGGACCGAAAATCTGATTTTACGCATTTCTGCTTCTTGCACAAAATAGTCCCCAATTAAAAAGGTTTTAAAACATATTTTGGGTCACGATAAATTCTACTTCCGTGTTCAAACTTCAACTATTTTCCTCGGTCAGGTGTAGTGTACCTGTCAGGGAGAAACTGTGACTAATAGCAGAAAATCAGACATTAACTCGTGTGAAAGCGGCGCGCGGACCGGTGTCACTGCGCGTACAGTCTAATTAAAGCGGGGCTGTCGCTGCAGGTGAACGGAAAACAAGCCGTCTCCTTGACAAGTGTTTCCGTATACAGTCACTCCGCGGGTGTAATGCCATCAAAACACAGGGTCAGTCATCTTTTCTTTTTTTTGTATTCTTCTCTTTTTTGTTGGGGGCTGCTCCTCTATTTTCACATAAAACACACCCCCTCTTTCTTCCTCCTCCAATGGCTGCAGGGCTCCCTCCTGCGCGCAGCCCCGGTTGGATAAAACCTGGCTGAGTGTTGGCAGCGCACACACACAACACACAGCAGCCTCCGACACACACCGTGTTTTATTATAACAACCACCAGAGTCCTCATCGTTTTGGATAATATATCAGAAGATCCGCACTCCGCAGCAGGGGGACGTTTTTAATTTGAGAGGCATTGTTAAAAAGGTAAGATCTCTCTTTAATGTATCCCTCTCTATATGAATGCTGTCTGAATGGATGAATCGGTCCGCAGTCCTGACACACAGCGAGATGTAAACGGAGCAGAGGAGGCTTCAATTATCCCCAAAATACGCACAAGACAGCAGGCTTAATGTCGTTCTGATTTGGGGAAACATTGAGGAATTAGGCATTGTAATAAACAACAGTTTATTGGGATTAAGGTGTAAAAGGGTGACCCATTTTCAGATTACGGAAAGTTTTTTAAAAGACAATAATTATCATCCAAATTCACCGAATAAAAGCTGTAGCCATTGAGAGAAAGAGCTGAATAATTTGGGTAATTTTCCAGAAGTGAAGAGCTTGTGTTTTTATTTTCTCTTATATAGCTTCATTCAATATCCGTTTGAATTACTTGGGCCCAAATAATTGACTGAAAGCTGTAGTTTTTATGTCTTAACAATTATATTTTCTGTCATCTGTTGCAGGCGAGTTGAACTCGTGAAATGACTGTGAAAAAAAGAAAGAAATGAAATACCAAAGCATGTTGAATTGTTGCTTAACATAAATGTTCATGAAAAAATTAAGCAAGTTTAAATAATTTACAGAAACAGTCAAATACAAAAACAACTTAACATGTGTTAAAATGCTAAATATCACTTTAAAAGATAAAATGACAGACTTGTTAAAAATATATTAAAAACAAGTTTGCAACAGGCTGTAGAACATGAATTATAATTATTAACAGGAACAAGTAAACTAGTATTAACATTATTACTAAACTATAATTAAGAGCCTCTCAGTTACATTGACAAGTCGTTCAATGTCATGATGTTTTTTACTTCCCAATAAAACCAACACTAATTGCAACCAAATGCTACTTCATTCATAGATTTTGTATTTACTGAGATGTATGTTGTTTTCCATTATCTATATATAGGCTTATAACCATAATATGACTTTTGCTACATTTTTATTTTTGACATGCCTATTACCTCACATTTTAAATGATGTGTAATTTTGGAAATATGATTCTAATCAACTGCTTTTAATTAAACATTTTACCAAAAGGTTTGTAATTACATTTAGCTTTAAGTTAATTCCTTAAACTCACACGAATTGCACTACATTTTCAAGTGTACTTGAATATTTATGTCAATAAAGTTAATCCCCACACAAAAGACAAAAGTAGACAGTAGAAGTTATAAGCTGCAAACGAGAATACGTTTTATTTGTACTATAACTTACAGATGTCATCAATCATTACTTGTCCTAACAGTGTTGTAATTATTAATGAATGTAATTATTCGGTTAATTTTTAAAGTGTTCACCCAGCAGGACATGACAACACCTGACTGACACGCTTACATTGCATTAAAACAGGTCCATGCAACACTAAGTGGCTTTAAACATTTTTGATTACATTTTATTCCAATAATTGTAGTTGATGGAAATGAAGCAGTACTATTTTGACTCTGTGTATTAATAAAGGGGTGTATTTTTATGTAAAATATGACAATGTTTTGCTATCAAGACTGTGGAGTTGGAAGTTAATCCAATAGAGAGAAGGCTCACTATCAGACAATGTCTACTGCTTCCATATGTACAGCAGATGTAGACCCTTTTAGTGAAGAGTGGAGATCAGAAGATTTGTTCACATCTCTGAAGTCCATTCTTATTTGTTTTTCATTTCATTTGAGTCCAACAAATGAGACATAAAGCAGCACTTTCTATCTTTAAGAAAATATGTTCCTTTTTAATGTCCCTTAAGACATTCTGGCGAATTGATTCAGGTTATTTTTTGTATTGTTAAGGTAAATCAATCAGTCCTGAGTGATTCTCCTTTCTCCAATGTTTATTTTTCCTCTTACCAAATCTACTCTACATCCCAATGCACATATACAATTCTCTATTTTTCTGTTAAAACCCCCAAATAAAATAAACCCTCTGGTTCTAATAGTTAAAAGGAGATTGATGAGACCAGTCAATCCTGATTACAGAGCGGTTAATGAAGGGAAATTTTATGTATAACAGGAGCAGCCATCTGGGTTGGCCGAAGGGGGAAAAGAACTCTCATGTTTTACAAAAGCTCATTATTCAATTATAGTTCTTTACATAAACACAGACACACAGGCCTGTTCTATTTAAAGTTAAATTAGAGAAAGACGGACAGATTCAGCTAATTTGAAGACAATTGTCAGCATCTTATAGCTGCATTTCCCTGCAGACACTCACAGAGTGCCACCAGCTGAGTGTTTGAGCTCAGAGGCATCCCATGACAAACAGCCAGTTTGATAAACCACTGTCCTCCTGCAGCGTGTGCTCCACAGTGCGCTCAGGAGCACACTCATGCCAGACGAAACAGGACGGGGAGTAAAAACACTTTAACCGGGACAGCGTGGAGCCGACCGTCACGTTCAGCTGGTGGAGCAAGGACCAAAATCTCAGGGATATGTCCAACCACGCTGGAAGAGGTAAATACACAACATAAGTTGGCCTCTCAGACTCCTGTGAACAGTTTAGCTGAACACATTTGAGAATTGTGATCCGTCTTCATATTAATAACCCCTCAACATCAACTTTTCCCCTTTTATTTTTCCCTTATGAAGCTTGAAATAAATAATCTTCCTAATCCCCTATTTAGTATTCATGAACAGCAAACATTAAATAAATGGTTCAACACACACACAATGATGTGGACTGCTTGTAAGCAGATACATGTTTTGTTTATGTATTTAACAGTAGCTTATTCTCTGGGCATCCATACATGACACTAGTCAAAATATGTCTTCATTGGAGAACTGTACATTAATACACAAAATGGGAAAAGGTCACAAAATGCCCTTCTGCTTACATTATAGTGTGTAACACCATTCATTTAATGTTTTATACTGATATAAAGGAGCAACTATGACATCAAGTTACCATTACGAACGTGTACAGCTCTATATTGGTCCTGTGATGCTTTCATGTAAGTTGTGCATAATTTGACACAGTGCCAGACCTATATTTGGCCTCTTTGGAAACTTTGGGATCTCCACTTGAATTTGAAATAAAACTGGGTTGGATGCTTGTCTGTATGGCATTCAGCCCAAAACTGGACACTGTTTGGAGAATGTAGGCCTACAATGGGAAACAGAGAGGGGTCTTGTCTGCACTTTGATTCTTAAAGGAGTGAACAGTTATTTTTCCTCGGTCGTTGTGCAGGACATTGAGGAAATTAATTAGTTGGCACTCAAAGCTGTCAGATAGCAATCCTCCTCTGATCTCTCTACATCTATCTATATATCTATCTATCTATCTATCTATGTATATCTATCTATCTTAGCTATACTTTTCCTCGTAATGAATTCACGCTTTGTTTTTTTTTGGGGCGTGCACACGGTGTCTAGTGCACTGCGCGCGTTCACGTGCGCGTGCAAGCCGCCCCCCGGGTCTGCTCGGCTTTAATATCCTGCAGGTTGATGAAGCTTGGCGGGGAGATTTTTTTCCACACTCCGCTGGCAGCGTTAATAGAGGTCCCCCCCCCACCACCACCTCTCTCCCCTCGCTCCCCCCCTCTCGCTCCCCCCTCCCCTCGGCCTCTCGTCGGCCGCTGTTTGATGTGGAAATGAAAGCTGGGAAAAGGCTGAGAAAAGAGAAGCGTCTCTCAATGGGTTAAATTAAAAGCAATGGTGTTCTTGCAGAGTCACCACCGTGCAGTCTATAGAGAAGATGTGCAGGCTGCTGCTGTTGAACGCAGCGCGCGCGCTTTGTCTGCTGCTGTTTGCCGGGAAAAACCGCTCTGTTGTTGTAGGGTGGTGTTTTAAAGGATCAGGCTTTGACAGATCTTTGGGGTTTAATTAAAAGTGCAAAAATATATTTGATATTCTTATGTCAGTCAAATAGTGGCAGTTCTATTTGTTTTTTTGCAGTTGTTCCTGATCTTGTATTATTTTCAGCATTTAAGTACAAAAGCATTAGCATCTAGATGACATGACATTGTAAATCAGCTTGCTCATTATATACCAAAGTAACTTCTTATGGTAAAATGCAAATGTACTATACATAATAAATTATATAAACAAATATTCTTTCAGTAAATAACAATAATACACCATGATTTATAATTAATGGAAAATACACTAATCAGTGAATATAAATGAGAATTGTGAGAATAAGCCTGCAGGTATTATTATTTATAAGCCTGGAAGTCATCAAACAATAATCAATTTAAAAGTTAAAGCTTTGCTGCTGGGCAAAGTTTAATAGGGGCATAATAAATTGATATGCACTATTAATATTCATATGAAATGTTATTTTTCTAAACAAAATTAATAGTGACAAATGATTTAAAAACAGACTCCTCAAAACGTACACTAAACCTTAGTTTATTGATCAATTCACCTTAAATGTCCCTTTTAAAATAATTGTTAATAAATCAACCCTGAACATAACAATCTTCTTCAAGGTTTGTTTCTCCTTGCTGCTTTCATCTCCTCGACTTTTTAAATGTAAACCTTCATTACGCGGCTGCTGACAACGCCGCCACTGCTACAGTTATTTATTACAGTTAAAGACCGAGCTAATCTCCAGCCTGCTAACGGACGGATGATGAATGTCGCAGGTCACTTTAAGAGAGACAACATCATGTTTGTAGAAAAATCTACTTTAGTATAGGTGTATTAGAACATTAGTAACTTTACTTTGCTATAACATCCCTGAGGACTACACTCAGGCTTTATCCTCTTTTATGCTTTTTTGACAGCTACTTTATCATTATCATTGCAACATTAAATTAGTTGATGATGCATTTCATATAGGAAGAAGCTTTGCTTGTGTGTTTGTCATTTTAAGCGGTGCAGTGTTTGTGTGATCCATCCTTTGTCAATGAGGGTTAGACCACAGGGACAGCTTTTAGGGATGCATAATACACTCCTTTATAAAGTTTGGTAGCTTAAAAAGTCAGTTTTGGATGGGCAGCGTGTGTGTCCAGGTGTGTGTGACTTTGATGTGTGATGACGTTGGCATTTCTCAGGTCTCATGTTCCTAGACATTTATGAGTGTTCATCCCCCTCCTCCCCCAGGTCATGGGGGTTTTAACCAACTAGGTGGAATGTTTGTTAATGGACGTCCACTCCCGGAGGTGATCCGGCAACGCATCGTGGACATGGCCCACCAGGGGGTCCGGCCCTGCGACATCTCCCGGCAGCTCCGAGTCAGCCACGGCTGCGTCAGCAAGATCCTGGGACGGTAAGCGAGTTTCCTAACATTCTGTTAATCAGCCTGGTTGTGTTCTTTGACCTCTGAGAGACTGATTATGTAAAAAGAACATTGACTTTAATTACATTTATTATGTCAACAGCTTCCACATAACTGTATTAGGTTAGTTAAAGGCAATACAATTGAGTTTAAATAAAACAGTTCAACTTAATATTATTGCTTTCAACTAACCTAATACAGTTTTCTGACATTTGTTGACACACTACATGTAATTAAAGTCAATGTGAGTTTTTTCAGTGTAGGAAACTGGTTTTTGGGTGACAACCAAGCCTAAAGTAATGACTGAACATGTTGTACTCTCTTCCAGATATTACGAGACAGGCAGCATCAAGCCTGGAGTGATCGGTGGCTCCAAGCCCAAGGTGGCCACCCCGAAAGTTGTGGATAAAATCGCAGATTACAAGAGACAGAATCCCACCATGTTCGCCTGGGAAATCAGGGACCGACTGCTGGCGGAGGGAGTGTGTGACAGCGACACGGTGCCCAGCGTGAGCTCCATTAACAGGTGACTGAATTATGAATGAAATCATGTTAGCAGTGAGCCGCTGGGGCTCAGCGGCATGAAGATATGTGGAATTTTGAGTTCAAAGAAAGATGAATGAGGAAGGTTCATAAAGAGATTTTGTGATTTGAAGCTAAATTCTCTCTGTAGGTTCAAGAAAAAACGGATACTTCTGAACTTTCCGCTTTATATGCTATCATTAAACCCAACATTCACAGTTAGTGGTAAAGGTCAAATTCCCAGTTACTCATTTGAGTTATTTTTGTTTCAGAATAATTCGAACAAAGGTCCAGCAGCCGTTCAACCTGCCTCTGGATGGAAAAGGCCTGAGTCCAGGACAAACCTTGAGTAAGTCTTTCCCATAAACACATGCACAATGGAAGCTGTATCGCCATCCATATCAGCGAGAACTATCATGTGACGGGGAAGGATTAGGGTTAAAGATAGAGTGCGCTCATGTAGGATTAAGCTGGTGACCTTGTGGCATCTACAGTATCATTTCCGCTCTCTGTCTCAAATCTGTCTGTCTTTGTTTATCTCCCCTCAGTCCCGAGTTCAGCCGTTACCCCTCCAGAGTCTCCACACTCAGACTCTTTGGGCTCTACTTACTCCATCAGCGGACTGTTGGGTATCCCTCAACCCAGCGCCGAGGGCAAGAGGAGCCATGACGACAGTAAGAATTTGATCAAATGAAGGAGACGCCCATTATTGGGACTATTTTTGTTTTATTGTGGCAGTGTATAGGGAGGAAGCCATTACATTTGTATCAGTTTAAAAGATGGAAAGGGGTGGTGCTCCATTTTTTCCCAATTACAACCTTTGAAGGTTAATGTTTAGTTTTTGATTATATCTGTTGCACACAATGTATTGGCACCGGCCTGAATTCATTCACTCAAAATATTACACATTTTTAATTCAATGTTATATTTGACTTTTTATCGACCTGCTTTTCAGAGTGGGCCAAAAGGCACAAACATAGAAAGGGAGTGTTTAAAATTCTCATAAATTGAATAAAAAATGTTGGCTCATAAAGAGAATTTTGAGGCAGCATTACAAACAACACGTAAAGAATTCATTCACACCCTTAAATACTAACCTCATGATAACCTTTTTTGGTTTAGAGTCATTTCAGCATTTAAACTTTTGACGATAAAAAGTTTTATATTTCGGAACAACATTTTGCCCAAGGATATTCAGATGTCACAAAAGCAAAAGAGATATTTGGCTCACCCTCTTCTCCTCCGCGTCTCTCAGGTGATCAGGAGAGTTGTCGGCACAGCGTTGACTCTCAGGGCAGCGGGGGCGTCCCGAGGAAACAGATGAGACTGGATCACTTCTCCTCAGCCACGCAGCACCTGGACTGTGGGTTTGATCGTCACCACCACTATCCCCCAGACTCATTCAGCTCGGCCTCTAGCAGCAAGACAGAACAGGTAAAAACATATCTATATTGTCAACATTCACCCATGTTTATAATGTGGTAATGCTTAAATGCAGCTCTTAAGTAAGCACACAAATTATATAAATATATTTGATTTCAGATGTATTTGAAACTTGAAAAATGTATACTCTGACTTTTTTTTCACGTGTACACATGCATATTTATTCCTTTTCCTACATGCCCCAATAGCTAATCCCTGTTCATCATCCCCAGACTTTGTACCCGCTGTCCCTCATCAATGGCAGCCTCGACGAGGCCAAGACCAGCCTCTCCACATCCAGCTCCGCCATTGGACGGAATCTGGCGGCGCACCAGGGCTACGCCATGGTGACCGGTGAGTCTTAATGTTAATATAATGACCTTTGACCCAAGCACAAAGTCGAAGCCCTCAAAAAGCTGACCATCAGCACCTTTCAGCCTGTTGCACACAGCGTACCCACGTCCTGACGCCACTCACTCTTTGTTTGTTTTTGACATTTCACTTTTAGTTTGTCACTCCGCTCATGTTCACCATTCCTTTTCATTTTCTCACCCACCCTCGCCCTGGCCGCCTCAGACCCTCTACAGCCCCTGCCGCTCTGTCTGAAACAGGAAATGTCCCCAGAAGTGACCAGCACGAGCCCCTCCCCAAACATGGCTGTGTCCAACCTGGCCTTCGTGGAGCTGCAGGCGCTGCAGAAGCCCCTCTCTGTCAGCAGCAGCTGCAGCCACTCCAACCATTACCCCAACGCCTTCAACTCATTCTCCCATCATGCACCAGTGTACGGGCAGTTCAGCAGTCAGTCTATCATCTCAGGTAATGACGGCATCCATCTCATTCATGTTCATGCTCATAATAAATGTGTTTGCATTTGTGTTGTACAACTTCTCACAGGGGGCAATTAGCACATATGGATATTTTTATTATGCACAAATCCAATGTTTGGTTGATTTAATTGAACGTTTAAATAGTCAGAAATTAGAAACAGTCGGCATAAACTTTCTTCTTTAATTATGATGTTTTGCGTAGAACTTGAATACATTTTAATTGATTTAATGATTAATTATTTGCAATACAGTGAATTTTCTGTGCTGCAAAAACAAACTGCAAACGAGAGCATCTTGTGCTGTAACAAATATAAAACAGTAACTTCCTGATGTTAAAGTTGTGTGTTGTGTGTTTTTAGGGCGTGACATGGTGAGCTCTACCTTGCCGGGGTACCCTCCTCACATCCCCTCTCCGGCCCAGTCAGGATACTCCTCCTCCGCCATCACCGGCATGGTAGCAGGTACTTTTTTTAAGCTTGTTTTCACCTAGAATTACAAAAGTCAAATGGAGAATTAAGAGGGAAAATAGAAAGAAACCAAATGAGACAGGGAGGAAAGGAGGAAATAAGGGAGGGTGATGGAGGAAGAGAGGATTGAAGATTAACAGGAAGAGTCAATGAGTAGGCAGAGTGGCGAGGTGTGTGTGTGTGTGTGTGTGTGTGTGTGTGTGTGTGTGTGTGTGTGTGTGTGTGTGTGTGTGTGTGTGTGTGTGTGTGTGTGTGTGTGTGTGTGTGTGTGTGTGTGTGTGTGTGTGTGTGTGTGTGTGTGTGTGTGTGTGTGTGTGTGTGTGTGTGTGTGTGTGTGTGCACGTGGGCCCAGGGGGTATACAGGGAACAGGCTGGGGGTTCCACCCTGCTGCCCACACCCCCCACCCAGACACCTCTGACCACACATCGCCATGGGAACCAGGGGGCCCAGGAGGGAGATGCAGGGTGGGCGGAGGGGGTGTAAAGTCTGGGTATGAGCAAAGCGGAGGAGGTCTTTGTGGTGTGTGTGTGTGTGTGTGTGTGTGTGTGTGTGTGTGTGTGTGTGTGTGTGTGTGTGTGTGTGTGTGTGTGTGTGTGTGTGTGTGTGTGTGTGTGTGTGTGTGTGTGTGTGTGTGTGTGTGTGTGTGTGTGTGTGTGTGTGTACGTCAGGATGCCTGCATACGACTAGAGAGGGAGAGAGAGAGAGTGTGTGTGTGTGTGTGTGTGTGTGTGTGTGTGTGTGTGTGTGTGTGTGTGTGTGTGTGTGTGTGTGTGTGTGTGTGTGTGTGTGTGTGTGTGTGTGTGTGTGTGTGTGTGTGTGTGTGTGTGTGTGTGTGTGTGTGTGTGTGTGTGTGTGTGTGTGTGTGTGTGTGTGTGTGTGTGTGTGGTGCCTTTTTTATTTGAAGTCTGCCCTCCGAAGCGCGAAATGAGAGGGTCTGATTTATTATTTTTCTGGTGGGCTCGCTGTGAGGAAGCGTTGATACACAATTACTGAGTGAAAGGGGGGGGTTAGGACAGAAGGAGGAGGAGGAAGCGGGGTGGGGTGGGGTGGGGCGGGGCGGGATGGGGGGGGGGGGGGGTACCGGGATTCATTCCAGCCAACATAATTACCAATTAGATATTAAAAAAGAAAAAAGAAAGAAAGAGGAGTGCCAGAGAGGCTAAAGCAGGAAGTGAAGGACGGAGAGAGGAGGAGGAGCGATGAAGGAGCTGCAGGAGTGAGGGCTGCATGCACCACTGGGTCGGGGGATTTCACCCTCAGCCATCCACCTGCATCACAGATTAATGGTTTACAGGCTGCACTAACTGTTGGTGAATTGTGAGCTAAGCCTGAGCAGAAGCTGACACACACAAACACCCCGACTCTGTAGATCTCTCTCTATAACAATAACAGTATTTGTAGCGTCCATGTCTCCTAGCTGGTGTTTGATGTGATTTCCTGTCTCGCAGCAGGCACAGACTACGCGGGTCAGACCTACAGCCATTCACCCTACACCTACAGCGACGCATGGAGGTTCACCAACTCAGGCATACTGGGTGAGTCAGGAAACATTGCTTCTTTTTGTTTACTAATGATAACCGTATGCACTCCCTCAGATTATAAACTATAATGGTATAATTGTGACCTCCATAATAATGAATTTTACCTGTAAAAGTCCCACTGAGAATTTAGAAAAAGCTTCTACTGGCTTCACAAATATTTCAACATGACTCAAATTGAAATAATGGCTTCAGGAAAGAAACCGAACCAGGAAGTGGTGTGCAAACCACCTCACTCACATGTCATATAAAGCAATACTGACTAAAGGCTTTGTTTAATAAGGAGAGTTTCATTGCAGTTGGAAAAGAAAGCAATAACATAACATGGCTCAAATACACAAAGAAAGGAGGAATTTTCCAAATTTACAACCAATGACTTTTCACAGACAGGAAAATATGAATGCACATTCTCAACATTACATGTCTTCATTTGGCAGACAACAACAAAATACATGCTTATGAGGGAGAATCCAAATTAGATGACTTTTAAAGTATCACAACAATCAGTAATGTTCACTGACATTGGGGACATCCAACACATTTATGTCTGGACGTCTGAGGTAATAATGGAGCAAGATCACTGTATGTCACTCACAGATAGGGATGAAACCAAAAACGGGGTTTTAAAGTGATACAAAAAAAATACAATGTAAAAATAGTTAGTTCATCGCCCTGTTTTTGTCCTATGAAATGACATTAGAGATGCAAAAATGAGTCCACTGACAAAATAAGTCAGTCAAAGAGTCGGCATTGACTTTAATAATCCAGGATGGACATGTTTTACTATTTCTGACATTACAAACACCAGACGATAGCTGCCCACACACGAGACAGCTTATTTTCCAGAAGTACAGAGGCATGTAACCATGAGGAAATCTCCTCCACTGTATCCCTGATCAAACTGGTCTGAAAAGGAAAGTCCTGTATTCCTCTCATCTTTTAGCTTATTCTGTAAGAGTCATAAGTGGGTTTAGGACTCAATCCAGTCTCGCAGGACAAACAGTGGGAGCAGCTCAGACATTCAGCGTCACCATGTGCTGTAAAACCTCAGATAAGATGGATAAAGAGAGTCTGATCCACCACCACCAACAACTCCCTGTTTTAAAGGCCTCCATCTGTGTCTCCCCCCACAGGTTCGCCCTATTATTACAGCACGGCCTCCCGCACCGCTCCTCCGTCTACAGCCGCATACGACCACCTTTAGTCCCCCACTGCATCATGGGACATGTGACTCAACCCGGGCTAAGACAACATCAGCTGACACGTCTGATTTTGGACCAAGGCATGAAAGTCAAAACTGGATGTGAACTTGAGACTCTTTTTTACCACACCTGCTCATATGTTATTTATTTGTCATTACTGGTACTGTTGCCCAGGGTAACTTTGACTCATGCAAGTTTACACATGGGTACAACTTCTCCCATGTTTCCTGAGACCCATGTTTTCAGTATAGAGCTCTTTAACGCTGTTTTGGCCAAAGACTTTCTTTCATCTGCAACTTGACACTGATCCAGTGGATAGGGATATGCAACTTCTTTGTACTGAATATGCCTGCTTTGTTTACAATACTTTTTGTCCTATCATCTCAAATTGATTCATTCTCTTGATCTGTGTCTGCTTGCAAATTAATTTCTATGACTTTGTAAATTCAGACCTTTTCCTGTACTGAAAATAGACTAAAGGGTGACTCGTTCAATCACAATTACAACAAAATGACCACATAAGCCCCTCAAAGATTATTAATGTATTTGTCTAGCAATATGTACATATTGTAAATGATGAATTACTTATGGGGAAGTGATGCAATTTTTCTCAGAGAAAGATGAGGGAGGGGGGTGATGGTGATTTGGCTACAAAAACCAACAAGGCTTGAAATACATTTGTTTTGCTTCGAAAAAATGTAGTTTGTTGTCATGCTGATGTTTGGTAAGAACTGTGACTATTTTTTCGTATACTGTTATTAATATTATTGCAGATGTAAATAATGAATTTCTAAAGAATTATTTTAATTAAAGCATGACAAATTTACTTGTGTTTTTCCTGTTGTCTTTTTAAAGAATGGCTTACATTTTTACAAGATCAAAATCAACAACTTCTGTGTTGAGTACATTTGTATTAATTTAGAGCTACTAATGTTTGTAGCTGAGGTATTTGAAGTTCATTTTCAAGAGCATTTAACATATCTGCTTCTATCGCATAATGATTATTATGATTATGGGTATTAATAGCCCTAACACGCTAAATTCTGATGAAAATGCTGGCATATATTTTTCTGCAGCTCTCAGCATTTTTAAAAGGACGAAAGCAACGATCCTGAAAACACGCGCATCTGTCTAATTTATTTTTTTTATTTTCTGCATCATGTAGTTTTATTTGCAATTATTTCTTCCCTCTGTGCGGCTTCGTAATTGCGCGCGTTAACGACGCCACGGTTCGGCGCTGCCGCGGCCCACCTGGTGCCGCCGCGCGGGACGGCGCGAGGATGATGGAGAGGGAGAGGCCGCGCGCGCTCCACCACCGAGACCTGCACCACGTGAAACTGTCACGAGCGTAGAAAGAAGCGTTGAACATTGCACAGATGTAGGGATTGTTCTAGAATGTTTTATCTATTTTAATTTTACAATCAATTGAGTAACAGGTAAATATCGATGAGAAAACAAGTGTTGTATGCCTTATAATAGGCTAAATGTAATTTATATAGGCCTAAAATAAATGCAGACAAAGTTTAAATTATAAAAGTAAAAATGTAGCCATCTGATGTTTTACGATTTTTTTGTGACCAAATATTCATCAACAATAATCTATGTATTATTTACCAATATGAAAAGTAATATGAAAAGTAATGTATTTTTTCAAATTAAATATCAGTTGCTTATTTAGTTTCTTTTTTGATTCCTATTTGATTTTATTATTTGGGTAACCTGTTAATAAAATCATAATTTTTTGTTTTTTCAAATTAAACTGTCTAGAATCTTTAGGATATCCATCAGCAGGGTGCATGCGCTTGAACCTGCTCCATAGAGCTGGGTTTATACTGTTTGGTTTCATTAGACCACACAACCTCTGCAGTTATTCTCAGTTCACAAACTTCTGTGTGGTTCATGGCCTAATTCATCATAAAATAACACATCAAACCTAATTATACAACAATTGAAATGACTGTATGAACGTTTTTTTCTGACTTCTGAGACAATCACTTAAAGTCCTCAATATCAGTTCAGTCAGAGCAGTGTCTGTCTGCTGATGAAGATCAGTGCTGACGTCTTTCTGTTTACAGTATGCACTTCTCTTTCTCTCTGCCTCCCCAAGCCTCTCCTCTCTTCACATTTCACCATTTTCCTGTCTCACCTCCCTACACCCGTCTCCTGCGGCCACACTACTGTACATACCCCGTAAACTTTAAACAATAGCTGCACTTCATCCCATTGTGGTCCAAGTGGCATGGCCCACTCCAGACAGCCCATCAACTGACTGGACCCTCATTCTTTCCTGTTCTCTGCTCAGGCATGCAGAAACACACACATCCATATACACTCTTACGTACAGAGGAGCTTTCAAGTGCATGCGCCTCACAGGGACGCGGCACATTTTCACTCAAAACGATTTCAAATTCCTAAACCCGCTTAAAGTCTGCCAGAGAAATAACAGCAGTTGGAGTTAAACATTAACAGTCCAACTGCCAAAAGAGTAAAACATAAAACATTAGACTGCTACACAGAAGCCACAGCAGAAATAACTCCTCTCTGTCTCTCTCTGGGCCTATTAGCGAGGAGGTTTCGGGCCACAGTGCTTCTGGTAATGAGCCCGGCAGCACAATACAGGCACCGGGCCGGAACAGCTGAGGGCAGACAAAGCTGGCAGGACGGGGCGACTGGGACTTACTACATTTAACACAGAGCCATACTAACACTGTGTCAGTGTGTGAGTGTGTGTGTGTGTGTGTGTGTGTGTGTGTGTGTGTGTGTGTGTGTGTGTGTGATGGAGGAAGAGGCATGTGTCCCATCACCATTATGGGGACAAACTCAAAGACAGAATGGGGGCCCCTGGAGAAATTGCTGCCAAAAAGCCAGCAGAGGAGTGTGTGGCAATCAGTGGGATGACGGGTCGGGGTTGTCCTGCGTCAGTCATCTGGAAAGTTCTCCACTTATGTCCGGGCCCGAGACACTGGGCCAACCAATTCAGCCCGGGCAAATAAGTATTATGTAGGCCGACAGAATTTGCCCGTCTAAATGAGCTGCAGAACACGCTGTTGTTTTAAACGTTGAATGGTAGCGCTGCTGTGTGGGCCCCGTGTTGTGGCCCTTGAGAAAACCCAGATTGTGTGAGTGAACCCATCACCTTGTTTGTTAATTGTTTTGGACGAAGCATGACGGATTATTCTGATCTCTTTGTTGTCTTTTTGCAATGAGTCATTATCTTTGGCTCTGAATATTTGTGAGATTCTTACATTGTTGTGTTCACTTCCGCAATACCAGCTTTCCATTGTCCTTTGGTTTCATAAACAAGATAAAAGGTGCCATTGTGCTTTGACCCACTCCCACTGCACATTTCTGTCTCTTTGAATTGTGCAAGCTGTGTTTTTCTGTACTTTCCTAAACCAAAAATCTAATAATCTGGTCCACTTTATGCAGTGATTAGCCAGGTGTGCCCAACATGACAATCGGCAGAATTTTAAATTCTCTCTTTATCCATCTTCACACTTAAAACTACTCCCATCACTTCTACAGCCATGCATGTACAAAGAAACAAAAAACTTAAAACCAAAGTCATTAAAAAGCATCCTCATATGGACACGAATATCCATACTTAGTGTCATGGTAGTCCAAACTACTTTCAAGCTGTCAACCACATCTCTCGACCTTCCTCAGCCTAAATCTTCACGATGCATTTGAAATCATCAGCAAGAACAAGGTCGTCGGCAACTTTGTAATCCTGATAACAAAACGTTCAAATGTAAAAACCAATAGATGGTAAGACATTGCCCAAAGGATCACCAACGTGAGGAGGATTCATCCTCTGGGAACATGAATAACAAAAGAAAAACCAGTCAATGGAACTGAATCCTTTGACCATTGATCATCAGTGACCATTACAGTCCTACAAAACTTCATAGCTATCCATCAAACAGCTGTGGAGATATACTAGTCTGGACCAAAGTGGTGGACCGACCACCCGAATGTTGAGAGCCTCCGAACACCTGAGCGGACTTCAAATGACAACACCTTCCTCACATTTCAAGAAGATACCTAATCTCCTCCACCTTTAACCATAATGCACCTGGAACAAATGTGCCAGTCAAACAGAGGGTGTTTCTGTGTGGAGCAGCGAGGGGAGGAAACACAGGTGCCCTGTGTCCGACCAGCCTATTAAACAACACACCGGCCCTGAAGGCAGGAAGCTGCTATTGACTGGAAGACATCAAGAAAAACGCACCTTTCAAAGCACACACACATTCAGCACTATACACACACACACGGAGGTGGATAAAATCTGCCAGGTATCAGGTACTGCCCTGAGGGAGCGGGTTGACCTGTGGAGGCCGGGGGGAGTCAAACACACAACTCATTCAACATCACAACAGTTCCCGATAATGCGTTTTTATCCTTCAACTGCACCATAGTTCAAAGATAATCCTTCAGAGAAAGAATGAATGCAAATATTTATAGATCTGGAGATAAGATGGAGGAGATAAATTCACAAACATTCTTGCTCTGCTTTCTATACGTCGCTTTAACCCATGAAGCGCCCACCGGTGTGTTTGTCCTGCATCTTAAAAGGCCACCGAGTCTGTGCCCGAGGACTGTTGTCAGAGGCAGGAGTGTGTGTGTGGAAGAGGAGAGGGCAAAAAGAGGTCATGCGTTTAAATGCCCTTAAGCAAGGCACTTGCCTTTACCCCTTCTCAATGAGAGGCTCCTTTGCTACAAAAAGCCAGCATTTGTTAAAGGGCTCTGATGAAAATATAAAGAGAGATTCATGCTTGGGTCTGATAGGCAAATCAAATGAAATGTCTGGCCATGAGAAAAGCAATACTAATGAGTGTAGTCTGCGGGGGGAAGAGTCCGGAAGGGAAATATGTATTTCTCCAGTGACTCCCATTACTTTTAAATCAAGTTACAGCGATAAAGGAACAACACTTCTCACTGAAAACTACACTACTGTGGGATTTCATTCACTGCTGGGTTTGTATAAAAAGTACAAGACATGTCTGGTTTAAGTGGATGCTTGGAGAGAATAAGAAGCGTGTTTAGTTAATGTCTGGGTGAAAGAGGCGAGTGGAGTCTGAGTGAAAAAACAAAACCACTGAAAGGACCAAAGAGAGGCTTCGAGGGCCCTGGACGGAGAAATCACAACAGCAGCAGTCAAGAGCGAAGGATGGAGGTGGGGCTGTTTTTTCAATAGCCAGAGTGGGAGAAATCAAGTGTTAGTCGGATAAGAGATAAAAAGTAACAAGTAGAGCGTGCGATGGGGTCAGCAGCAGATGGAGAATGTGCGTCAGGAGGAGAATTCAGGCCGGGAAACAAACAGGATGAATCGGAGTGTTTACAGTAAAGTTTATGTTTGCTGGCACTGTTTGCAGGTGCTGATATTTACAGGGCATTTCAGAGTGGATGTTGAGCAATGTTCAACTCAAAGTAGTGTGAGAGGGGGAGGAGGAAAGCGTACAAAAAAGGCTGACCTTACGTGTCGGGGTCTTTATTTTTTTCGAGCCTATGCTGGACAAGCCCCTAATGATCACAACTTGAGCTCTTGCCTTTTTAATTACCCAGCCAGGCCTGACTGAGTCTCACAAAGCTCGAGAATGGAGTGGCGCAGATGGAACAAAAACAGGCCAATTCCTTGGGAAGGATGCCCTCTGAACCCAGCAGCTAATGCAGCCCCTGCTGCTCCAGCCGTCATTATTGTTGTTGGAGAGAAGGAGAGGGATGGCACTCCAAAACAAGGCCACCACCACCGCTCAAGTCATGGTCCACAGGCCAAGTGAGAAGAAGCTTTAGGTGGAGAGGTCCGGTGTGACGCCAGCACACAACGGGCACCTCCAGCACAGATTGGGTCCCAGACAGTATTAAACATTTCAATTTGATATGAAGAAGAATAGCCACCGCCTGTAACATTTCGTCACAGCCCCGAGAGCATGTAGGTTAGTCGAGATGGCGTCGCCTTTCAGCGTGGCCTCCCGCCTCTCTAGAGGAGCGATGATGGCCCCGGGCCCCTGTCACTCACGAGGCCCATCAGTCACCCTCATCTGCAGAATCTGACTTTATCTTAATGAGTTGTTGTTATTCCTGTGAATGAATGGAGACTGCTTCCATTAATAGGACAAGAAGTTGAGCATTATCACGTTAACTATCACCGCAGATGATCAGTTAAAGCCGATGTGTGTCAAGGAGGGAAAATCTTAAATAAATCTGAAGGAGGAGCTTCGGATTTAATGAAACGTCCGATTGACCAGCCTTGATCCAATCCGGACACCCAAACAGTCCCTGTCCGTATTGTCTGTGTTCTTCATTGCGTTTCCTATTGTCACATCACATTCCTGTGTGAGTGTGAGTGTGAGTGTGAGTGTGAGTGTGAGTGTGTGTGTGTGTGTGTGTGTGTGTGTGTGTGTGTGTGTGTGTGTGTGTGTGTGTGTGTGTGTGTGTGTGTGTGTGTGTGTGTGTGTGTGTGTGTGTGTGTGTGTGTGTGTGTGTGTGTGTGTGTGTGTGTGTGTGTGTGTGTGTGTGTGTGTGTGAGATTTGGGGAGGGGGGTCTTAATTCCAGACATCCTGCTCTTATTGTTGACCGCCCCAGGTCGACTGCTGCTCAACATGTCAGGCTGAAAGAGAACAAACTGGAGCCCGTGCCAGTGAGAGCGATAACACACACACACACATGCACCAATGCGCACACACACACATATTCACACACTCCCACTCTTGTCTGCCTTTTTGTAGTTCAGAAGACTAGTACCAATAATCATTCAGATGAATACATGCAGTATTAAAAGTGCGCCGTGATTAAAACAATCTATCTTGTCGATTTTCTGATTTAACTCGAGGTAGTATACAGTATACTAGTTTGATCAATCTGTAACTCTCACTGTGGCCCTGTGACTTATATTAATATTTTTAAAGCCTTCTTAATCTATGGTATATGTTTCATAAAGAACCGTTTTTTTGGATTGGAAAGTACATTTTCATTTTTTTTTACAATGTATAAGATTATGGAAGTGCAATCAGGATCAAACACACACACAACAATATTTTTACTGTGTTAAAATAATAAGATTATTTTTAATAGTAGTAATCATAATAATAATAATGATAATAATAATAAAGCATTCTACATTTTTCTAAAAAGTGCAACAAAATCTGAAAAATCCTAAATCTTCCTTTTTCTTTGTTTTTAAGTTTATTAACTTGCACAACTGCTGCAGCGACCTTAGTAAGTTTGTTTGTATCTAACACAACAGCTGCCAAATACCTGTAACTGTTGAGCCAATCATTGTATTTGTTGTATTTAAATTCAAACTTACCTACAGGAATCTCAGATCAGTATTAACATCAGTAAATAGTTTTACCCATATTGAAAAATGCATAGAAGTAACATTTTATTTTTGACCTAAAAAAAAAATACATCACATTTTGGAAATAAACCCTTCATTTAAAAACAATATGTAACAGAGACATCCACATATTATAAACATATTAAAACCATAAAAGTGCAATGGATTCTGTTTTGAAATCATCCTGTCCCTGTCACTCACTCACAGTTCTGTTGTACTACAGCAACCTCTAGTGGTTGACATTTTAAAAGGCAGAATATTGCCCTAGATAAAAAACAATAACAAATGAAAGCAAAGTTGTACCATTTTGAGTACCATAAAAAAACAGAGTTAAGACAAAAAGCTAAATAAATTATGTCCAGACATTTTGAGTCGCTCAGCCAATGAGTCAGGTTCCCGCTTTGTATCCTGAGAGAGATTGAGGGTTTTGGATTCCCTGAGGTTTCTTTTTGTAAAAGTGCAGAAAAAAAACCTCCTGAGGCAAATATCCACAAAATAACAGTCCCACCAGCATGTTTCTAAAATCAGCTTTTTTTTTTATCGGTCATAAAAATACCTTTTAGTTCTCTTTATTCCATCGAGGAACAATGGTCCTGCGGTAAGTCCGTCTTTCTGAAATGTTACGTCTGACTTTGATCACCGTCGGGGGGGCCATCTCCAGGTCCAGAGAGGGGCTGGAGTGGGACTTTATCAGCCTGCCTTCCTCCTCCTCCTCCTCCTCCTCCTCCTCCTCCTCCTCGTCCCCCACAGAGTCTGCAAACATAGCTTTATCAAACTGCTTCAGGTCTGTGATGTTCAACACACTGGTGCCGGTCTTATTCGCTGCCTTCCATGCCTCCAGGCACTGGATGTAGATCTCATAGCGGCACATCTGGGAGGTTATTGCAAAATTAGTTATAATCAATTTTTTCAAATATAATAATATCAAAATGATGTAATTTCAGCTACTTAAATGTGAATATTTTCTGCTTTACTTACTCCTTTAAGGTCTCCTATCATGCAAAATGCACTTTTTTATGTCTTTTATACATCAATGTGTCCCCGGTGTGTCAGGAGACTCACAAAGTGTCCGAAAATAAAACCCTCTCTTTTCCTCCGTACCCAAATCTCTAAAACGTGGGTTCAACGGAGCTGATCCAGATTTACTGCCGATGATATGTTATATCGGAAATGTGGGCAGGCTTTCTTTTTCTCGGCTCTCGTTTTTTTTTTTTTTTAAAAAGCTACAGACCCAGAATCAGCACTTTAGTAACAGGGCTGAAATAGAGGGATATGAGGCATGGCTACAATGGGTGATCTGTTTGGTATTTCGAGCAAAACACTTCATAGAATTGTTTTTTATATATCTGAGACCTATAATATATCCCTAAGAATAGTATAATAGGAGACCTTTAATGGCATTCAACCGAATATACTATGGATTTCAACACATTGGAGGACATCATCTTGGAAAACAATGATTTTCATGCACGGTTTTCACTATTCCCTGACATTTCATATGACAAACAACTAATCTATTACTTGAGAATAATTGTTTGATGCAGTCGTATTTTTCCCTCTTGTTCACACAAGCTTTGCCTGACAGCGCGGTCATTACCTCATGCTGCAGGTACTCCGCCCTGACACGATGCTCCTCCAGCTCCCTGGCTTTGGCCTTTCTGCCCTCTGGCAGGTTCTCATGCAGGTACGACAAGTCATCCTTAAAGGACACCAGCATTCCTGCATAAGACATCAGCTGACGCTCCTGCACAGGGAGGAGCAACACATACAAATGAAAATGCATGACATGCTAATTCTGCTGAGGAAAAAACTAAAGAATGGGAGGACAAAAGATTTAGCCATTACTCGATTACATCTGAAGAAGAGAATTGTTCAAGGAGCGTTCACATTATTAAAGGAAATGTGCATTATACGACTAATGTGTGCATTGTAATCTTTTTTTCTTTAAGCTGGAAGAAAACGTTCAGTGGGATTTGTGAGAAATGAAAAGGCACCTTTGTTCCAATTCATTTAGCCTCAGATTATTTTATGACCAGTAGCTTATAGGGAAAGAAGATAGTTTTATTGCTATTTAACAGAAAATGTTTTTGTATCATCTAGGATTATAACAGACCGGTTTCATGTAGCCACAGTGGCCACCGTTCAGCTGAATGTGCATAGTGTCACAAAAGCGATTGTTCAAAAATACAAATGTGAAGTTTTTTTCTAAATAGAGAAAAAAAAGCAGGATTAAAAAAAATTGTGATTTTAGGAAAATAGTGTTAAAAGCTGTTCATGTATATCAAGGTATTTGCTTATAATATGTCTTGTGAATTATGACGTTGAAGTTTCAACAGGTTTTTTGAGACTGACAATGCAAAAAACGAGCTAGATTCATAGCACAAGTCATTAAGTGTAACACTAAGCCGATCATCTAATAAATATTGAAATAACGTAAAATCGTACACAAAATTGTAAATATAAGATGTGAGAACAGATAAGAGGAGTATGGGTGTGTACCAGGGTGAGAGCGGACTGTGAGCAGGGGAGGACCGGTCTGAAGAACTTCCTCTGAGAGCCGACAGCGGCGGGGAACGGAGGCGAGGAGTGGAGCGCCGAGACCAGGTTGATGCGGCCGATCCACGAATACATCTCCAGTTTGGATCTGAGAGGAAAACAAACAGAGACAATGATTTTCCGACTCCTTGACACACACACACACACACACACACACACACACACACACACACACACACACACACACACACACAGAAACACACTGCTGGGACTTACGGGGCCTGGAAGAGGAACACCCTCCAGTCGGCCGTCTGCAGCCGGAACACGTGAGGCTTCTTGTTGTAGTCGGCCGCCTGCTCAGCCAGAGAGTGGTGCACGCTCACCACCACCTCCTCGCTAGTCGGCTGCTCCTTCCTGTAATCATCCTGACACACACAAACAAATATTTCATGATGGCATTGAGTGCTATTTAAAAACCCTTATTAAGGCTGTACCAAGTGTACCGAAGCTTCTTCCATTGCGTTGACATTTGACTTCTAAATCAACATTTGAATGCTGCTTTTTCTCTTCCTGTTTAAACCCCGATTCAATTCATTTAGGCTACACTAACTTTATCAGTGTTATATCAATTGTAGAATTAGATTATAGCGATGGCTGTGTAGGATCTTTTCCTATTTCTGTGTTAAAAACATTGCCAATAACTCCAGAGTGTTCTCCAATAGACAAACTAAATGGCAAGAAAGATGTTATTGATTCTATTAACAAAAATGTTCATCTAACAAAACATTTACTTTCTTTCTTTCTTTTTAGGGTGATGACATCATAACATCTGATGACAGACATTCAAAGCTTTCTTTGAAAATGCTTCAAATGTGAGAAATAGAAAGACATTTGCTACAGCCATTATACTAACGGATAATCCTGAAAAACTAAGAGCTGTGTTACGGACCTTCTGCAGGTAGAGGACCATTCCCCTCAGCACCCCGTAGAACGTCTTCCAGCCTCTCTTCCCCCACGGAGCTGCAGCACAGAAACATTCAGCAGGTGATTAACTGACAAGAGCGCTAACCCATGGTGTTATACAGAATACAAATAGACAATCAATAGGTCAAATAATAACACATTTAAAATGAAGAAAAACTAAAAGGAAACATACAAAGCATTAGAATAAACATTTACAATACCACATTAGAATTTGCATTCTCATATTGTCCTGTAAGGGTCAGAGTTTTGCCTCCTCAGGTTGAGGCTGAATGACTGTGAAAAATGTTTTATGTGTGCAAATATAATTTTACACTGTTAAAAAAGTTGTCCAAATTAAGTGTTTCCCTTTAAAATAACAATTTGAGTAAATAATGACTGTTTCTTAGATCATTCTCTTACCAGCTGCTCTTATTTTGCAATACATCTGGTCTAAAGACAAGGAAACAAACATAATGTTATGTTCCCCAACACGCACCAAACCCTGTCTGACATAGTATCTAATGTTGCTGTTGATGTTTTAATGTCAAAATAACTAAATCATTGATATTGTTTTAATATTGGAATTATCTTCAGAGGTATCCTGACGTCTCACTCACTGCGTTTTCCGTCGATGTCGGCATGCAGCTTCCTCAGGAGGAACCCCTGTTTGACCACAGAGGCCGTTTTGTCGTGAGGAACGTCCTGGAAGGGGTTAGCTTCTGAACGCAGCGGCGCATCTACTCTGGTGTCATCGTCCGTCAGCACAGAGCTCTTCAACTCCTCTTCGTCACTTTAAGATGCAAAATGACATATGTGAAGCATGAAGAGGAACAGATGATGTGAAATTACGCTATATAATATTATTATCAGTGCGCTTACATAGCCCACTCCAGCGGCTCACTCTTTATTGAATTATAAAGACTCTGCAATTTAGACAAAGAGAAACATTGTTAATTATTGTACTTCATTTTGCTTTCTTATCAAATAAATTCAGTGACGGTATTACCTTTAAGAGATCCTTGCTGAAGTTTTCTTCTTCGTTCATCCCATCCAGGTTAGACACAAATTTAGACGACGACATGCATTTTCCTACATTCTGTTAAAACACACAAAACAATACATGATTTACTAAATGTTACCTGATTTACCTCACAGAGATCATCTGGTAAATCAGTGCAGAAAACATCGTAGGATGGTAAACAGTCATAAATATGTCCCACCTGCCCGTGCAAGTCAGTGTTGAGAAGCATTAAAGCGCACGTGAGAGCCAACACAGACTCTGGGAGGGAAGAAAAGAGGGGAAATTACACATCCATCACATGTGAGCGCTCAATGCTGTATCTCAAGCAGAAAGCAGCCTGATGGAGGCTCACCTGAGGAGGTGAAGGTGTCGGGGTTGCACTGGTGGAAGCGGCAGGCGAAATGCTGCAGCACACGCTCTCTCTCCTGCGTCTCTCCGATCAGCACCACCACTTTCAGAAAAGATCTGCGATAGAAGGAAGCGCAAAGAAAGAAAAAAAGATTGCGAGATCTTTTATGAGCGTGTTTTGTTGCATTTCAGGCTCCTAGCATTCTTACCTCAGGGCATGATCGAGAGTTTCCCCGGTGAAGTCAAAGAGTTTCAGGTATTCCTCCCCGACAGCACGACTGAAGTCATTGCTAAACAGAGACACAACACATTCTGAATCAGCGTTTTGACTACTTTGTACCTTAAAAATCATATATTTGGGTCACAAAAGGAAAACGTTCAAATGATTGACAATATGTTGTGAATGATAATTTGCAGCATTTAATATAAATTGGATGCAAAGGAAGAGGGTGTGGTTTGGATTGTTTGAAAAAGACAGCTTCTTGAATATGATGGCCAAGATAATATATATCAGAATGATTATAAGAAATGAGTGTTCAAAATAAAGTCAAAAAGATTTAAAAAACTAAACAATTTAACTGTAATTTAAAACATAGTATAAAATAGTCCATTTTTAAATGTGAAATATCATTACCCCTTGTTTGTGCATGTCCGCTTATATTTAAAAAAGGTCTTTATGCTAGTTTTTATCAAACACATTTCTTTGTATGTATAGTTTCTAAATATTTCGGTGTGGAGAGCTGAGACAAAATATCTTGAATCAGACTTTGTGTGAGAGTGCTCTGGCTAAAGCAGCACAACAGCCTCAGCTGCAGCTCTCGTGGCCAGCTGTCGGTACAAAATAAAGGAAGGTTGTAAAATATCTTAATTATAATATATGCTTACTCTTTGTCTAAGTGCTTCACCACATCTGCACGTTGGACATCCTCCAACTTGAAGAGCTGCAGAGCGAGGCGGCGGGCCATCTCTCTGTTCACCTCGTCGATGTTCATTTGAGGCGCTGCAGTCACAGGAGGTGGCTGCTCTCCATTTGCTACGACTGTTTGCCCCGCTCCATCCTTAGCACCTCCGCCTTGGTCACCCTGATGTGACGTCTCCGCCTGTTTGTCCACCTGATTGAACTCGACCTGGGTGTCTGGAGACAGCTGCTCTGTTGTTTCTGACTCATCTGTCTCTGGCCGCACAGCCTGCTGGGAGAGCGCCGGCCGAGACAAGTCGCTCGTTTGCGGCGTCTGCTCATTCTGCACCGATGGCTCCGTCTGTTCTCGCCGCTCCGTCTCCCCGGGGTCTTCAGCTTCAACGCAAACTGTCTGCTCTGACTGAGTGGAGTCCTCTGCTTGAGTTAACTCTCCTGTCATCTCTGGTTCCAGATGCTGTGACTGTCCTAACTGGTCAGAGTCTTGAGACACCTCTGCTTGAATCTGCTCTGACTCTTCAGTCACCCCCAGCTGCTCGGACTCAGCGTCTTCCGGCTGAGAGGACAGCACTGAATCTGGTAATCTGGCTTGGTCACAATCACGTTGATCTAAACAACTCGTCTCCTCCAGTGATCTTTCTAGGCTCTCTGTATGATTTTCAGCAAGTTTTGACTCTCCTTCGTTGTTGTCCTCAGCCTGTGACTGTTCAGAGTCCTGATTTACACCTTCGCACATTTCTGGCTCTTCAGGCTGGCTCGCTGTGGGATCATCATGTAACCTTTCCTCTATCTCTATATCCTCATCAGTCCCAGAGTGCCGCCTTTCTTCCAAGAGATCAATTATCTTATCTGGGTATACGGTTGGTCCAGAGTCAGCAGCTTCTAGTGGCTCTGCAAGAAGCTCCCTTCAAAGTGTGGATGAGAAATGCACTTTAATTAGTGTACTTCTCTTGAAAGCACTCAATGGTCCCTGGCATTAAGACATCTCTTAGTTATGAGGCATCCAGACCCTTATGGTCGTCATATATTGTGTTCTCAGGATAAACATCAAACAAGGTAAAGAAGCTTTTAGTTTCGATTCTGCCAACCTGTGGAACAAGTTTCCTGAATACCTGATGTCTGCTCAACTGTCCTCATTGAAACCAAGGCTTGAAACAGTGTTTACAGCTGATTTCCAATGAATTAAAATCATTACTTTTGCATTCTTTGTTGCAATTGTTTTTTTTATAAATTATTATATTTATAAATAATTTTTCTGATTTTTTTCATTTGTATTTTTTTTGTAAATGCCATTTATGTAATACAAATCTGCACCTGTAAACACTTTGGATTTCCTTGTGCCTGAATGGTGCTCTATAAACAAAATGGCCTTGCCCTATAATAGCACATTACGCTATATCATGACTAACATTACGGATGCAGTTTCTGGTAACAGACACTTCCTGTTCCCCTTCTTAACTTAGGTGCATTTTACTCACACATCATGCAGACAGCTGACAGCTTTTGCTTCTTCACTTTCCTCGGAGCACAACACGTCTATCTGCTCCTTATCTCCCCCCTCGCCTTCTTCCTCGTTCTCCACACCATTGGATGAAGGTTGCTCTTCCTCAGAGTCTCCCTGTGGAGTCAGCCAAACGACGGGCTCCTCCTGCTCTTCTAGTTTTAAATTTACGAACCTGTCCGATTCATCTTCGGAGCCATCGATTTCTCTAAGAATGTCGAGTAAGTCCACAGAGTTAACAGGATCTGACTCTGCCGAGAGTGCCTCCTCTTCCTCTTCCTCTGTCCTCGGTAAGATTCCTGGAAGAGTGTTAAGAAGGTGAACGTCACAGTTTTTTAGTTATACCATTTAGAATCCAAATGAAAAGGCCACAAGCAACCACGAGTGTTAATACTGAACTGAGAAAACACTTGAAACTAAACAACTCATTAAAGTTGCCTCTCTGAGTAATACGTACCGTTATTACTGTCTGACAGCTCGTGTGGTGAACCTTCCCTTTCCTGGGTCGGCAGCACATCTGCAGCATCACATGGCTGGAAATTGCAACACAGACCATTGATCATGAACATTAGTGGTGGGGGAACAAAGCTTGTGATTACCAGCGGCAGCACGAGAAAGAAGCTGCCCTCTGAGCCTCATCCGACCAACATTATGTCCACTCTACCACAGCAACCCAAACATGTGTATCTCCACAGATTAAGCCTGAGGCGTGAAGTAGGAAGTGTTAATGACACAGGACATTTGAAAGTGTAAACGCAAATAGACATTTGAAATATGAAAGAGTTTGAAAATAAAGGCAGCAGGAGAACATCACTTCCTTTTACAGCTCCTCGTGTGCGTTACATACCTCTGAGATGTTTCCTGTCCACTCTAGATTTGAGTTCAGAAGCCGTGCATTAAAACCATCTCCTTCCCTTCTGTCGCCCTGTGTGAGGAGCTCAGCGTTCACGCCTTCAGATGGGTGAAGGGCTGGGGAAGTGGTGTCTCCACTCGTCACGGCACCAGAGTCCGGCTCATTGGCCGAGCTGCTGTCAGTCATGAGTGAAGGTCCCTCTGCGGAAAGATCTGGCATGTCCCACTGCACTGTGCAGAAAGAAAGTGGAGGACTGCTGCAGGGCATGGGTTGCATCGACCATTGTATCTGCTCCCACTCCTCTGCCTCCTCAGAAGCCTCTCCACCTGCCGTCGGGGAGAGGTTGAGTTGATCTTTCCCGTGTGTCTGGTTTATCTCTGCCTCTGCGTCGCCACACTCGGCGCTCTCCTGCTCTCCATTCACGTGCCGGTGGTCGACGGAGGTCCACGAGTCTTGTCGAGGCTCCTGAAAGACTGAATCTGGAACATCTGGCAGAGAGGAGCACACGTTTTCCTCCTCCATTAGCTCGTATCTCAGTCAGTTCCGTTGCTGGGTCGTTTGTGGTTTGGGTGAAAGACGCTGTAGCTGTAAAGGATATCTCGCTATAAAATGTCTTCCTCTGCCGTATCAAGGTTGATCATTTTGTAAGATCCCATAAACCCTGAAGAATGTAACAAACTCCAATGTCGCCATTCACAGATCTGTAATAAGAGAATATCAAATAAAAGTTATTTTACCACACACCCATCGTGAGGAGAGTGAGACATTCCCTCTCAATGCTGTTAAGCCTGACATCCTGTAACACATGCCAAAGTGTTTTGTGAAACGGATTCTTCATGAAATAAAAACGAAATGTTAGGTAACCTCCAGGAAAATATGCTTAGCTCAGAAAGGTAAATGGTTGTAGAGTTATCGTATCTATAAGATTCATAGTTTGTATTTGGTTCTTATTTTTTGTCTTTTCATCCATGAGAAACAGTGTGTTTATAACTACTGAGAGCACCATTTCAAATGACAAACAACGCTCGGATTAAAAACTAAAATAATATCTTTACAACCCTGATAGCAAAAAACACTCACCACTTGTTTGCCCAAATAATCCAATCTGGAGAAAGTGTCTCTTTTTGAGCCTGTGTTGCTCATTTGTCAAATGTTTTCTAACTGTCGGCGTGGTGCAGCAGGTGTGACTCTTGGCATGTGTGTACTTCCTGACCACAGACACAGAAAATCAGTCAAGCAAGTCAGCGAGAGCGATAGAAGGAGAAAGAGAGGTAGAGAGAGAGGATGGTGAGGATTAGGAAAGAGACAGAAGGTGGAGTTGAAGGGCTGTTTCTGGTCGGCCGTTTAACTGCCTACGTCCTGTGTTTATCATTTTATCAGCACACTGTGTGGTGACTCTGGGCAAAGGATAAAAGTGTGAAAGGATTACAGCACAAACCAAGGCCAGCAGCTACACAACATCAACAACAAAATGACATCCGTGCTTCTACTGGTGATAAACACAGTTAAAATGTCACACCTCATATTATATCTATCTTTCGCTCTGTGATACTTTTTGATATTTCTATTCTTTTCTGACTTTCTTAATTATTCTATTCACGTCACGCAACCAACATCCGGGACCGACCATGACCACATTTCCTGTGTGGGTGCTCACTTCTCAGTTCCTGTCAGGGTGCAAGTGCTACACAAATATGCAAGATAGTTTACAAAGATTAACAAAGAGGGTCACCGAAACCTAATGACGAAACCCTGTTGAAACTAAAAGTATGGAGACACTGATATTCAAATTATTAAAAGTTTAAGCTTTCCTAACATAAGATTTGTAAGTAAGAATCTGACAGTTTAAAAAAATGGGCGATTATGATATCATACAGTATAATATCTTGTCTCTCTTGGATCAAATGTTGTGTTTCACATGATAACACAGTTGATCCTCTGCGTGCATTGTTATCCACGGGGGCAATGTTGATGATAAAATAAACACTGCTCAGACGCATAACAAATGCATGCCGAACATTTCCAGAGAAGCTTTTTTTTAGCCTTCCTCAAATAGAACACCCATACAAATAAATAAGAAATAGTTTCAGTTGTAGTCAAACGTTACTCAAACAAACTTTCAGAATGCTCCAACAGGGGGATACCAGGAGAAGTTGCGTACAATGAATGGGAAGTCATTACAGCACACCTCAGAGAAGATAAATAAAAGAGGAACTCAGCCACAGTGAGTGAAGTGAAAGCTGTGAAATGACTTAAATGTTTGTATGTATAATAATAGAATGTGTCTAAGGAGGATAAACACTCCCTGTGTCTTTCATTACCGTCAGTTAGCTTGGCACAGACATTCTTTTAAACATATTCAAACCTCAAAGAGCTCAAATAAATCTCATTAGAAGGAATCTTTTCAACTGTGAAGCATGACTTACCCCCTCCAGGCTCTTTAAAGCACCATCATATGATCGGTAGACTTGTGATGTTTTAAGTCTTGTGGGGGGGAGACACACCGCTGTGTTTTACTTGGTTTATCCTGCTGTCAAAGTGCTGCACCTTCACAGGCACACAAACACATGCACACAAGCATACAAGTAACCCTCAGTTGATTATGTCTGACCCTGCTGCGCACAACAAACAAGCCTCACATTCACTCTCTTTTAGCCGCGCAGCCTTTGAGTCTGTGGTGTCGCATAGCAATGAATGCAAGTCACAAGTCCTAGTCCGGACTAGGTCCTCCTCCTTCTTCTCCTTCATGCTTCCTGCCCATTTTCAAAAATTCAAGATCAAACTTGAGTCTCCCGCTGTCCTGTTCCTCTCCCAGCAGGTATAGCTGTGGACAAAAAGGAAGAGAGAATTTGATTGGCAACGAGGAGGAAGGAAAAGATGCAGTGTGATTGGCGGATGAGCTAAGAGACACCTGAGAGTCCTCCGTCTACACACCCACCACCCTGAAGGCATGCAAGCAAACATACAGGTGAGGGGAGTGGCTCAGCTTCATTCCTGCATATGACATGAGGAATTATGTGGTAAAACCAGAAGGTACCGGATTCAATGGACATCAGTCATAAGCCGCACATGGCACATGATACCTCTTAATTTTGGTTTACTGTCTGGCTGTGGGCAGAAAAGCCTGTTTAACTCATGGGTTGTTCTAAAGGGCTTACATATAAAAACGTATTAACTTAATTCTTCTTTGATTAGTTTGTTTGTTTTTCATTTTATTCGCTTTAAATCTTTTTTGTGTATTACATTTTCCTTAATTCAACTGCTGTAACGACTTTATAATTATAATAATACAAAAATTGTTTAAGCATTATCGTTAGTGGGTGAATCATTTGCCATCATTAGTCACATGACTGTTAGCAGAACATCGTTATTTATCATTAGTACACTTTTGTTCTTCTTTATTACCGTTAGCTACATTTACGTTAAAGCATAACCTACTAACTACCTAGGTGTAATCTCAACCGTTAGAAAAAAACGTTAGTGGACCTTTGTTATTTATATTGAGTTTGATTAAAATTCCTTTTTAATCAACATTTTGACATTATAAGTGTTATATCACAATAAGCTACACTCTTTGTGTAGCTAACAAGCTAACCTTATTAAACATTGTAAGCAGTGTCATTAGCATGTATAGCATTCAGATAATCGTTGGTATTAAAATATTAGCATTACCTAGCATTTATGTGAGCATCCTTGCAGTTGCAGTGAGTTAGTTGCTAGCTAGTGGTTGAACTAGCTGATTTTGCTTAGTAGTATTTAGTAGTATTATTAGTAATGACCTAGTAGTACTGCTGCAGTTTTGCAGTCCTTCCTAATGTTATTTAAACACCATTTATCACCGTGGTTATTTGTGTAAACAGCATCCTAGTAACGTTAGCTAGGGCCCCCGCTAAACCACTCTCCTCCAAACCAGCAAGGGGTGCTACACATTTTTTTTAAGAAAAACAAAAACCATCATCTCCTCTCCGTCACTTTCGTGCGACTGCTTCTGCTTTGTTTGTTCCGCACACGGCAGCAGCAGCAGCCGACTGCACACACCAGGGATGTATAAAGAGAACTGGATACAGCTCTGTTCATTCCTATGAGAGTTGAATTTGGTGCATGAAGCCCAAAATGGAGCTACTGTAGATTAAGAAAGTACCCGGATCATCCGGGGGGTTTTGTTTACAGAGCGTGCTCACGTGAGTTTCCCTACCTCCCCACCTCCGTTGTCGGCTCAGTCAAATAAAATAAAGTCAAATAAAAGGACAACGAAAAAGAACTGGATTTAATTTATAGCGCATTTCACAACTTTTACCCCTTAATGATTTAAATAAGGTCTATACAATTGTTCGTACTGTGTATTTTATTTAGATTAAAAAAATATATACGGTGATTTACAGACGTCTCTTTGGGACAAAAGTACGTCACTGAAGGTGTAGTACCACTGGTTGGCCACTACGGCCATTCCAAAAATCGGCTTCAACGACCGGCGCACTTCCTGTGGCTCGCTGCACACACCCACTTTGTATACCGATACTTTCAACTATGTACAAACCATCTGGCGAGTTGTTATCCTCAGCCACTCGGTCTATCATGGCCAAGCCGAGTGATCTAAAGATGTTCCTGGAGTCTTCTCTGAATGAGATCTTCAAAGCCACAGTGAGCAACATCCTGGATTCAGTGGACACGACCCTGTCCGAGTACCAGGGCACAATACACAGGATCGAGTCCGAAAACGAGGGCCTGAAGAGGCTGTTGTTAGCACAGAGGAGCACCGAGTCTGCTGCTAGAGGTATGGTTGTCTACACTAGGTCAATAATGGAGGGGTGTCTGTGTTTGTCTCGACAGTAAACGGAAACTGCAAACAGACGTAAACATTGACGAACATTTGATGTAGGAAATTGGCCTGTAGATCACTGTTTAATACAGTACTAATTACACTGTAACAGGTTTATATACGGCCAGTAATGATGGTGGTAGAACACAGGGATTTCTACCATACACAGTAGACTACAATAGATAGATGTGTATCAAATACATTTATTGTGCAATGCTGTTTTAAAAATGCAGCGTCTGGATAATACAATTATCATGTTTGTGATTAAAACTGGCTATTTAAGTGTAAAACTTGTCACTATTTGTGACAAAGATGCAATATCCCTCATCTTTATTGAGCATTTCAGTGTCTAGCATCTCATTGTTTATGTTTTTCTGGCTGACAACTACACTTATATATCCACCTTAATATCCACCTATAACACACAGCTATTGCAGGAAAATGTATGCAATTTTAAATTACAAGCAGTTTGTTTCTTCCATAATCACTTTCAAGACTTATTTACTTATATTTCCTTGTACTTCTGTCAGCTACTCAACCATTGTGGCTGTAATGTAGATGTGTACTACTCTAAATCACAGTCTGTACTAGTTTGTTTATCATGTTGTCTTTGTCTTTGTTACAGATCCTCGTGAACAAGATGCCACTGAAAGGTTTTCCTCTTCAGAATGGAACGATTATCCCTTCGGCTCGACGCAGGGCACGTTCAATATGTCCATATGCAGCAGTGACAAGAAGAGCTTCAGGAGGAAGCAGAAAGACAAGACGAGGGAGAACACATCCTCTTCCTCCTTTTTACTGCAGCCTGATCATATGGAAGAAACTCAATGTGTGAGCACAGCCGATGTAGGCTTTATCACACACAACGTGTTATCTGTTAAAACAGAGCCTGGCCTGGATGAAAGTGGTGCTATTGACCTCTCCCAGCCTTCATCCCTGCTCAATCTAACAATGAAAACCGAGAGCACGGAAGTCAATATTAGCAGTCATGATGCATATGCGCCTATGCCGCCATCTACAGGCCTCGAACAAGACTCCAGAAGAGGTGACAGTGAAGTTAAAGTCACCATTGTTTCTGACACCTACATGCAGGATGGACAATTAATAGAGACTGAGGAGGAGCAGAATGGGATGTCACAGTGTGATGGTGGCGATGACAATTTACTTTTGAAGCAGGCGTTGGGGTATAACCCTGAATCAGAAATAGACCCTGAGGCGGCGAGTACACAGGCTGTGGAGCCAGAAGTAGAGTCACATGAGGAAAACGCTGCAGTTCCTGAACTTTTAGAGGTTCCTGATAACTTCTTACGCTGTCCTACTTGTCCCAAAACATTTAGTCGAGCCTCCTCTCTCAACATCCACATCCAGACACACAGCGCTGAGAAAGCTCACAGCTGCAGCTACTGCGGCAAGCGCTTTGGACGTGCTGATCTCCTCAAGTCCCACAAGCGTACCCACACAGGAGAGAGACCCTACTGCTGCAACAGCTGCAGCAAGACATACGCCCACCCCAGTCAGCTCAGGATACACAAACGTGTGCACACCGGAGAGAAACCCTACACGTGCTCGCACTGCGGGAAGTGCTTCAACGAGCACAACCAGCTCAAAGTCCATCTGCGGACTCACACCGGGGAGAGACCTTACAACTGCCAGGAGTGCGGCAAGACGTTCAGCAATGCAGGTAACCTTCGAATACACGAGAGGATTCACACCGGGGAGAAGCCATACTGCTGCGCTCAATGTGGGAAACGCTTCAATGGCTTAGGGGACCTTAAAACCCACTACAGGATCCACACTGGAGAGAGGCCCTACAGCTGCGAGCTCTGCAAGAAGACCTTCAGCCAGGCGGGCCACCTCACTATTCACATGCGCATGCACACGGGAGAGAGGCCGTACAGCTGCAATGAGTGCGGCAAGAGGTTCACGGTGGCCAGCAGCCTCAAACTGCACCAGAGGACTCACACCGGAGAGAAGGAGTACAGCTGCTCGTTCTGCAGCAAGAGCTTCAGCAGGTCGGGACACCTGAAGAGACACGAGCTGGTGCACACCAAAGAGAAGGTGTTCCTCTGCAGCCAGTGTGGTAAGACCTACACCGACCAGTCGTCCCTCAAGAAGCACCTGAAGATGCATGCGACCAAGGAGCAGAAGGCTCAGAGCGAGGGAAGCACCAGTGAGACAGAAACAAACCGACCTACAGCCTCAGAGACGCTATCAGACACTGATAGAAGTTAGAACTAAAGGGCCAATAGAAGAGACTAATGTAAAAGCTGAGAAAGATCAAGAGACGATGTTACTCTGATACAGAAATACATCTCACAGCCTACATCATATGAGTATCACTGCTTTATCTGTTTATAGATGATTTAGTTTTCAACTGCTACCTAAACTGGACCTCCTGGATTGTATTTTTTCTATCTGGTACCTTAAACAACACACTGCAGGAGAGCTGACATTTTGTAGGGCAGTTGATGTGTGCTCTGGTTCAAAGCACCAGAAAAACGTTTAAATGTCCCATGTCATGCTTCTCTGGTTATTACCCATCCCCTTGTGTGTTATGTAGCTTTGTATGCATGTAAACGGTCTGCAAAGTCACAAACCCTCAAAGTACACCCTGTAGCGAGTAAAACTCTAACACAGAAAAGACCTGTCGATGCTGCCCCAGAACGCCTCGTTGGAGATTTCTCTTTTTCCATTTTCCTGAGTAAAGTGACGTAACGGCTCCTCACTCACACTCAGCCTTATCTTTTCTCAGCTGCGGCTCCACGGATCTCCGTACACACTCAGGTGTATTAGGGCTGCTCAATTATGGCAAAAATCATAATCTCGATTATTTGGGTCAATAATTGATATCACGATCATTAAAAACGATTATCCATTTACTTTGAAAACATCCATTTATTGAAAAACAAATGTGAACAGTATGTTTTTAACAGTTGATTACCCTGAACTTTAAGTATAATTCAACTGAAAAACCAATAAAAAATAAATAAATACAAATAATCGTTTTATTTAGATGATGTTTTTTTCATAATCGTTTCAAGCCAAAATTGTAATTGCGATTAAAATACGATTAATTGAGCAGCCCTAACGTTTATGTGCTCAGGCTGAGCTCCGCGGTGTCTCGCTGTCTCGCAGTCCCCCCGCAGCAACCAGGAAACTACACCAGTAATCCAGCTCACACTGTCCGCTCCTCGAGCCTCAAAGGGCGGAGCAGCGAGCCCCGCAACGTCCCGCCAACACGCAGCATTCTCATCTGTTTGTCATTACTGGTGTCATTTTCTGGTTGCTAACAAACGCCACTGTAACACATAATCACTGATGTTCCACTGTAACGGTGGTGGACTCATCAGAACACAGTGGGTGAGCTGACCAATCAGAGCACAGTGGGCTCATAGGGAACGGGGGGGGGGCGGTGGGAAGGAGCTCCATCAAGGCATTTAGGACAGAGAGTGAATACACATACTATACAGAGATGCTGTATGAGAAACCAATGTGATTTTGGAACATTGAACAATATAAATGATCAGTAGAAATGGCCATGACATGGGACCTTTAAGTGGACCTCAAGGTTGAGATCCTATATGTCTAACTGCTATTCCCGAGATCACGGTTTACGCTAAAAATTGTACATGGTTTTTGTGGTAGGGTGCAATACACTGTTGTCTAATATTTGCTGTGGTTTATTAGCTCCAAGTATTTAGCAAAAAGTTATGATTTATTTATTATTTTCTTTTGACTCGTTAAATCTAATGTTCCTCTTGTGAGACAGATAATGGGACCCTTACAGAGCCGTTCTTTTAAACGTGTGTATGGTACCAAATGTTGGTAATATAATGCTTAAAAAGAAAAGTTGTTGAATGCCTGTCAGATTAGCAGAATGCCTTTTCGACCTCCCTGCTGAAGCAACACACTGTTTTTTTCTGTGGTGCTTACGTTTGACCTGGAAAATAGAATATCCCCACAGGGGTCAGTTAACAATAACGATATCATTGTTTGAGAATTACACCATTTAAGATGCTTCTATGCACATGTCAACACTTTGTATAGTAGCCAGAGTGTTAGAAATTTGTGCCGCACCAGTGACTTATGATAAAGATTATAAATATATTGCTGTATATTTAGCTTTAACTATACATCCAGCAGTCTGTTCTATTGAACTGACACGAATGTATTTGTGTAATAACGGGAATAAAATAGTGTTGCTGCAAATAATCAATATCTATTGACCAACTTTCACTATTGAAGAATCAATAATTGTTTTTTCAGCCATGTTGATCTAAAACGATGTTGAGATTTTAGAGGTTTTGTTTTCACTGTACGAACAGGAAGCTGACGCACACAAGAGGAAAACGTCATGGAAATTGGTTGATATACCTCCACAGCGACGTATATGAACTAGTAAACACTATTAAACTGAGTGTTTTCCACTAGGACTTTATTGTAACCTACATGTGTGTTTTGTGTCTAAATTAAAAAGAAAGATAACCAAAATGATTTTATATGTATAATTGATTTGAAATGAAACACGTTCTGTAAGGTCTCTTTATACATCTGATACAACAAGAAAAAGCAAATATAAGACAGTATATACAGTAAATCAATGTCTGTGCATACATACAATAGTTCCCAGTGTTTTTCCCTGAAGGATACATTAAATAAATGTTGCACAACTTTACAAATGTGAAGGGTATAGTTTTCTCACTAGTGAAGCCACACATGTTTCAACACTTAATAATAATAATAATAGATTTAATTTGTTAGCGCTTTTACAGGTGCTCAAAGACGCTTTACAGATATAGTGAAGGGAAAAGAAAAGGAAGGAACAACAAATAAATATATAGTTAAAGTCAAATAATACAAAAACAATCACACATTAAAAGCCAGATTGAAGAGGTGAGTTTTTTGAAGGTGGTGAGGTCAGTGCAGTCTCTTTGATGGCTTGGGGGAGTGAGTTCCAGAGGGAGGGGGCAGCGACGGAGAAGGCTCTGTCCCCCCAGGTCCGGTGATTGGTGCGGGTGGGGATGGATAGGAGGTTGGCTTCTGATGAGCGGAGGCAGCGGGAAGGGGCGTGGTGGTGCAGCAGGTCTGTGAGGTAGGGGGGGGCCTGATTGTTGAGGGCTTTGTGAGTAATGAGGAGGACTTTGAAGTTGATTCTTTGACAGACGGGGAGCCAGTGGAGGTTCTGGAGGACGGGAGTGATGTGGTCTCGGGAGCGGGTGTGGGTGAGGAGGCGGGCAGCAGAGTTCTGGTTATGTTGGAGTTTATTGAGGAGGTTGGATGGTATGCCGCGTAGAGGATGCTATTGCAGTAGTCGAGTCGTGAAGTGATGAATGCATGAATCAGGGTTTCAGCAGCAGTGGAGGAGAGTGATGGGCGGAGACGGGCAATGTTTTTGAGGTGGAAAAAGGCGGTCCTGGTGATGTGATTTATGTGGTGGTTGAATTTGAGCTGACTGTCGAAGATGACTCCGAGGTTGCGGATGTGAGGGGGGAGATAGAGTGTGGCTGTCAATGGTGAAGTTGAAATTCTGGATGTCTTTGATACGGGATGGGGGGCCGATGATGATGATGTCTGATTTGGCACTGTTCAGTTGGAGATAGTTTGTTTGCATCCATGCTTTTATTTCTGTGAGACAGTTGGTGAGAGTGGAGTGTGTTGTGGGGGTGATGGTTTTTGTTGAGATATAAAGTTGGATGTCATCGGCGTAGCAGTGAAATTGAAGGTTGTGGCGACGAATTATTTTGCCAAGGGGGAGCATGTAGAGGATGAAGAGGAGGGGGCCAAGCACCGAACCCTGGGGGACGCCTTGGGACAGAGGAGCAGTGGAGGAGGTGCAGTTGTTGATGTTGATAAACTGATCTGAATCTGTCGGTGAGGTAGGATTTCAGCCAGGAGAGTGCAGTGTCGGTGATGTTGAGTGATGATTCGAGGAGGGACAGCAGGATGGCGTGGTTGATGGTGTCGAATACTGCGGTGAGGTCGAGGAGGATGAGGATGTTAAGGTTGCCGGAGTCAGAGGAGAGGAGGAGGTCGTTTGTGATTTTGAGAAGAGCTGTTTCTGTGCTGTGTTTTGATCGGAAACCGGATTGAAATGGCTCAAAGAGGTCATTGGACCTGAGGTGGGATTTTAGTTGTGAGGCAATGACACGTTCAAGTATTTTTGACAGAAAGGGGAGATTTGAGATGGGCCGGAAGTTGGACTTAATGCTTTTCGATGCTTTTTGTTGTGACTTGGCCACTATTATTGGAGACATTTATTTGTACTTGTCTCACAAGGAATCAGAGCAGGTTAGGACAGTGAAGACCTTTACAGAATAAATACCTTTATTTACAGTTATCCAGGCAGGGCAGGGCCAAAACAAAACAGATTTGTTCCTGACAATGACACACAAGGATCTGACAAATACTGACATAAAAAACGGAAATACATGCAGAACTAATCCCAAGGACAAGACACATCTGTGGAGTGCAGGAAAAACACAATGGCAGCAGGTGAAAAGGTGATCAGATAATCAAATAGGCACAGACAGGAAGTACAAACAGGCATAACACAGAGGGTGACCTGACCATTTCAAAATCAAACCGCAAAAGCGGCCGGATTTAGACAAATAGTTGCTTTTCAATTATTGTAGATTGATGAAAGTGTCATAATTGAAGTACAAAATGTGGATCGCCTCCATTGTATTCAGGTATTAAGAAACTATAGGGCTGCAACAATTAATTTGACTATCAATCTATGGGTCGATTATTTCCCAATTATCAAACAATTGTTTAGTTTCAAAATGAGAATGAAAAATAGGGTACAAATTGCCCATCACAATTTCTGTTTTCTTTGGACCGAATTATTGATTAATCAACTAATTGTTTAGGCTCTTGTATCTCTAAAACCCAAACAAATACAAACTCAACAATCTGCACAAGTAATTCCTGAGTTAACTGCAAAGTTATTTGTAACCATTTAATTAGAAAATGTCAACTTTTGGGAAAAACGTTCATGATGTTATCAGGTAAGGACAATTTAATGAAATCTATTAATTTACAAAATATACATTTTTAAAGTTTTGTCTCATATAAGCCCTCTTCAAGGGACCCACCGCACAATACATCTACTTACTATCAGCATTTTCAACCTCTGATAAGAAAAAAAATACTATTTATCACAACAATAGAATATTCATAAATATAAAAATAATAAAAACATGTATCCCTATGGAATTTCGGTGTTGCCTCTGTGGCAGCAGTTTAGCTTCACTTTGGACAGGTAGAGCATGGGCTGAATGCTGCTGCTGAAGTCCATGAGACCGAAGGCCACGTAGTGAATGTAGCAGCGGAACACGTCCGGAGAGAAGTAGTCCTGGAAGGGGAAGAGTGCGACAGGCGGGAAGTAGTTGAACACAATGATGGCCAGGATGATGAGGACCATCTTGAAGGCTCTCTTCTTCACGGGATGCATCTCGTCTCTGCCCGGCCCAGACTGCTTCAGCACCCAGAGGATGGAAATGTTGCAGAATACCATGAAGGCGAACGCTGCGAGGATCATCCCTGTGAAGACTTTCTCGAAGTTGACGATGTTGCCCACACATTTAGCTGCTGCGTAGGCCAGGGTGATGACCCAGACGATCATGGCCAGGATCGCTCTGTGGTTTCTGTCCTTGAGCTCGGTGAAGGTGATGGGGTGAACCACGGCCATGTAGCGGTCAAGGCAGATGCAGGACAGCAAGAGAGGCGAGGAGTCTTTGATGCCGTAGAAGAAGCGCAGGACGTACCAGGTGCTGCTGGTGGTGAGGAAGACGATGTTGGCCAGCTCTAGCGGAGGGATGAGACAGAAGAGCACGTCTGAAATCGCCAGGTGGGAGATGAAAATATCTGAGGTGCAGGAGTCCCCCTTGTTCCTGTGGATGAGCCACAGCACCATGAGGTTGGTCGGGATGCCCAGGAACATGTTGATGAACTGCAGGCCCAGGTAACAGATGAGAACAGCAGGCATGGTTCTGCAGGTGTCAAACACCGTCAGCTCGAAGGTGCTGTTTACGGGTCGGTGGGAGATGAAGAGCAGGGAGGAGTTGATGTAGGAAACCTCCATGACGGCAGGATCAGAGGACCTCAAAGATCTGTAAACAGAACAGACAAAAACATATTAGTTATTAGAGACAATAGATGCAATATTTAAAGGGTGCCGGTGTGATAATAAAAACTGCCAGTTATATAAAATAAAGGTCAGTTAAGAAAATACAATGATCCCTTATCAAAGATGCATGTGGTTTAAGGCTGCACAATATGAACATGCAATGTCGAGTAAGGCAAATAGACACTTCATACTTTAACCTTTTTTGCTCTTTACACAAAAGGAGAACATTGTCCATGACTTATCTATTTTGAAAGAATAATATTTACTCAAATGTAAGCCCTCTTTGATACAGAAACACCACTTCAGTAACAATATTCTTATTCATCAGGTGAAAATTCCGGTATTTGTCAAAGATAGCAATATCTATTGCAGTTAAAACATATTTAAAAATAAACAAATAATAATGAATAAATATGTATAATTATTACATGTTAAACTCAAGCTCAATGTGTGTGATGAGTTTTTGAAAATAAAAGAAAGTGCAGAGTGACAGTTTCTTAACTTTTCTATTCAAACAAGGTGAATGAGCATGAGCTATTACATGCTTGATCATCATAGCTTTTCAAATATTCAAATTCATATGATGACATATATCGTTAATATGGAGTTTGGAAACACAAATGTAACAGTGGATATCTGAGAACCAGCACTTGAAAGTAAACGTTCTTAACTTGTCAGAATTCATAGTAATCCCAAACTTGTTCTGTGAAATATATACAATATATTAAGCGTTGCTAAAAAAATAACTGCCAACTCATCAAGCAAATATGAATACTGGTCCAAAGACATGCTTTCTGTATATGCAAAAAGCAATGAATAAAAGTGTGTATTTTAGTAGCTAATGCACACGATAAAAAAAAGAAAAGATAACACATGATGCTGCGGTATCAAACTACATTGTCTTATATATTTTCTGACAAAACAAAGGTTAAAACATAAAGGAAAAATGCATTTGACTCATGTTGTATTTTAATTTAAAAAACAAACTGCACCACACCAAGTGGTCTCATGTATATTGTAAAACCCCAATGTTCTTCTATTTAGTTTTGTATGGAAACTGAAGCCTCTTACCTTGATCTGACACTTAGCCGTGTAAAGAACTGATCCTCTCTGCTGTCTCTGTCTCACACTCTCAGACTCCTTAACCTACTTCCTTTTCTTTCATGAAGTGCCACATGATGCAACAGCTGTAGGTCAAATGCTTTATGGCTGACAATTGTTTGCCTGCCTTCCTAAATATTTGCATGTCTCCCTATATGTTTCAACCAGGTAAACATTTCATCTATCTCTCTAAGGGAAACATGCAAATATGTAACCTGACAATAAAGACGGCCTGTTCACCTGCAAAACTAATCTAATGAAGTCTGCAGAATATTGCCGCTATAAAAGCAACGGCTACAAGACTGAAGAACTGTACCAAGAAATAAAAACATTCATGTACAACTAGTGTTTAAATGAACAGAAGTAACCAACATGTCACTCACCTGAGAAAGAAAAGTAATACTGCTGCACCTGGTGTCCCCTCTCTCCTCCTTCTCCTTGTGTGACTCCTTGGTATGATTGTCAAAGTGTGAGTGAAAACTGAGCCCTCCCTTCAAAGTGAATGGAAAACATATTTTGAAAGATGACCCAACACTTCAGGGATCCTGATCATCCAACACAGCTTTGAGACGAGGGTAGTGGAGGATGAGGAGCCACACTGTCTATGGCACCATGTACATCCATCACTCAATTAAAAGGAGGAAATGAAATAAATCATTAGAGAAGGATGGATTAATGATTTAAAAAAGGATGAAAACGAATTATAGAAAAGTGTCTAAAGTAGTTGGTGGAAAAACAATGAAAACAGGTTTGTGTTTGGACGTGTTGTGGCAAGCCATCATCCATTCACACCGATTGGCAATGATGCAACGAACCAATGGTGCCTGACGGAAAAATCGTCAGTAAACAACTGATGCAACCGTCCAGAAAATGACTTCTGATTCAATTCAGTGTAACGATGTGTACTATGTTACGTGAGGCTGACATGTTCAAGGTGTGATGTCCGTCGGTTTGAATGTGCTGCACCCAACTCTCTCCACTGAGAACTGCAGATCACACTCACGGTAGGTTTTTCATTGTTTTACTGAGTCATGTTCATTGCATCTACATATAGTGTTGTTTTTTGAGGGATTGTTAACCCTTGTATGGTATTCGGGTCTGGACCTGTTTTCATTATTTAGGTAAAATTATTTTTTCAAACTCACACTCAATGGCCTTTTCTGTGAAGAACATTATAGTCTAGCAGGAAGGGGCCTCAGATTTTGAGATACCCCTACCCGAGGTAGAACAAAACACAACAATGCTTTTTTTTATCTTTAGGGTCTCCCATTAATGAAATATATTGTTATCACATTTTATTTTGGGGGAAAAAATGTTTTTTTGGTTGTTCTTTAGACCAGGCCGAATATGGGAAAGGTGACAAAAACAGATTAACTGAGGTATGAACCAGGTGGCTGTCCTACATCATCAAATAGTCAGACAATTATTTACCTAAAAAAATACTGAATTATAGTCCTGTAAACTTAGCTTTATTTTAGACGGCAATAGTACTTTTTGGTGATAGGAACATAGGACTCCATCACTTTTCTCTCATTTATTGGGGCGAAGTCGATAGGGACTTGGCTTGGCAACTGGAAGGTCACCAGTTCAAGTCCCGGCAAGACCAAGTGCTACCGAGGTGTCCCTGAGCAAGGCACCCTACACTGCTCCCCGGGCGCCGTTCAAAATGGCAGCACACTGCTCCTAACACAGGATGGGTCAAATGCAGAGAAACAATTTCCCCACGGGGATTAATAAAGTATATCAAATCAAAAATCTAAATCAAAACAGAAATCCCTAAAAAATATATCATTACTGAATTGTCTAGGGTGCTATTGAACACTAACCAGTATGGACATATCTGGTACAGTTCTATTGAAAATTTGATTTCTTGATACAGTCAAATTCTGAATGAGGGATAAGTGGCATAATAGCCTATAAGTTAAGAATGCTCACTCTGAGTCTGATGGTCATCATATTTGGAGAGGGAAATACCAGGTGGCTGAACTACATCACCAAATAGTCAGAATAAGAGTAACCCAATAAAATAAAGTGTATTTGTTCTAAATTGCACAATAAATAAAGCTTTGCCAGTTTGGGTCCTTATCACAACTGATCAAGATGGCCAATAGATTCTCTGCTCAGAAGGCCTTGCAAATGCTTCTGGAAGAGAGATAACCATTGGATGATGATGTAGAGGAAGAGGAAGAGGCTTCAGAATGTGAGGATCACATTTCTGAGAATACTGAGTCTGACAGTGACTTTAAAGAAGAGGATGAGATTGAGCATCAGCTAGTTGCAAAAAAAGACGAGCCACAGGACCAGCCGGTCAGCGGGCAAAAAAGTACTTTTATTCATTAATGTGAACAAATGTAAAGGGCAAATATTAAGCATATATGCTGTTTATTTTTGCTTGTAATTGAGCTGAAGTAAACATCTGTTGAGTATTTTAACATAAAATAGTTTGATTGTGTTGAATTGAAGCCCAAAAAGGCAGCGGATCCACCAGACCCACTGTTAGGGCTGTACAAGGGCGTGGAATCAAATGCACGATGCAGAGACAAACAAAGTATCCAAATAAAGTGTTTTAATGTAGACAGGTCATAACACACTGAATACATAAAGCAACAAAACAAAAACTACTAATCCACTAATCTAACTCTATGGACGATAACTCTATGGACAATGACAAAAGGATCTTACGCTGGAAGGCTTGGAACACACAAGACAATCTGGCAACGAGATAGGGGAAGACGAGAACTATATATACTAGACAGACAACACCAGGTGAAGACAATTAGACAATCACAACCGTGGGAAAACAGACAAGGCAGGAAACGTACTTTAGACACATGAGGGTAGACAAGACTATCAAAATAAAACAGGAACCTATCTAAACACATAACATGAAACCTAAACTAGGGAACAATCTTAGCAGAGCCGTCTACGCACAACACCCACGAACACTGGCTGAGTAACACAAATATGAACACCATACAAGGGTTAAATGACCTTACAGGTGACCTTTGACCTTTGACTCAAAGTGGTTAGACATCTAAAGCAGTGGGTGTGAGAAGTACTCAGAAATGTTATGGAAGTTCATTCGTAAAAATATGTGTAATAGCATCAAAATATACTTTCATAAGTGTCAAAAGTAATTTGCTAAATGGATTATTTCAGAATAATGAATGGTATCATATGATTAGATTATAATAGTTAAAACGTTATTGTTTAAATCACTTTTATATTTGATTGAGAACTTCTTATTTTAAAATAAAAGGATGAATTGGTTGATTACATTTTGTTTTCTTTATCACAATCTAAAAGTAACTAAGCTTTCAAATGAATGTAGTACTATAAGCAGCAGACATTTTAAATACTCAAGTAAATAATCCCAAAATGTGCTTCAATTAAGAAAATCACTTTATTAACATCCCCCACCAATGTTAATATAGTACATATATAATATAATCGTGTTCATCTCAGAATAAGAATGCAATGTTACAATAAAGGCTTTTATATATATTTTAGAATTAATCAATTGGTTAGTGTCCTGCAGCTTATGTTGATCTGTGTGTGTTTCAGGTAATGTCTGTGTGTGTTTCAGGCTGATGCAACTCGACCCAGGTTTGTTTTTCTTCAGTCTGAGGACTTGTTTGTACTGGTGTCAGGTTCACAGGAGATGTGTGTCCCTCCTCTAAAGTAGAAGATCCTCACAGGTCTGTTAAATTCTACACCAGACCATAAACACACAGAGTTGCTTCTTCAATTTAGAGATCTTTGGAAGATCTGGATGTTGTAATGTCACAAACACAGTAAAATGTGGCAGTTTCAGATTTGTAATGTGAATTTATTTTCCCATCACAAACAGTTGTACAAAGATTAAAATTGTTATTTGGTCTAGACACATTTTAATTGATATTATCAGAGGTACACAAATAGTTTTTCTAGCAGCTATTGTGTGAGATTAAGATCAAACCTTTTTATGGAAAATGTGACGTTAAACCATGTTTGTGCATAGATGTGATGAAATGAATGGGTTCATGTTATACTCCTCATTAAAACAAGCTGTGCTAATCACATCTGAGCATGAAGTGGAAATGTGGTGCATGAATTACATCAGATCATACTCAATGTCCAGGGACATTTCCCTAATTTATGGCAGAATAACATAACCGAAATGAACAGACACTCGGCTGATAGATATATTTGTGGAAAGTTTTACATTTTAAACAACTCGCTAATTAAACAGAGACACTTGCAAACACTTCCCATGACTAAAAATAAGTAAAAAGACTGAGTGGTTAGAGTAGCTGAATTTAGTTTTTGATAGACTTCAGAAATAATAAATAAGGTTTGATTTACAATATATTTACAAAAATCTATAAAAAGATTATCCTGATTAAGCTCTGTCATGTATTGTTTTTTTATTATTCAAAATCAATAGTTTTACACTTAGATATAGGTGATATTGTATTGCAGTACTGTAAAGAACAACAGAGTCAGCGTTGTTTGGTCATATTTATTATTTAACATTTCATCTGAAGTTTTGATAGGAAGCTGAAGAAAAAGAGTTTCAATCACACATAATGTAGCTTGAGCAGCAAAAAACATACAATCAAACAAGTGGGAAACAGACATCAACAATATGCTATGTGCAGACATCCCAGCAGTACCGTACAGATCCATTATAAAACTACAATGTTTTTTCTTCTACCGCCACCAACTAACTAAATATTTCTCAAGTAAACTTTGTGGATGGCCGAATATTTTTATACTTTTAGTCTAAAGTCAACCAATCCTGGTAAAGAAGGGAATTTACAGGGACAAAACTGTTTTTTAGATCTGTGCTAATCTCAAAGTTTTAAACAGAAATCTCTTCAAAAGATAAATATTCTTTAGCTGAAAATATGAGCCATGCAACAATTCACTGTAAAGACATACAGGGGTAGCACTAGGTAGCCAAAGTGATTTTCTTTAGTTTCTGACTCTAAATCAGAAGATCTCCCAACCACGGAGCTCGAGCCCCGACACATTCACCGCCTGCCATGTTTGTCTTCCTCAGTTCTCGTCTACGTGCAAACTTCCAAACTTCTCTCGTCCGCCTCTGCCTCTACATCTCAATGGCTTGTAGGCTGTCCTCCCATCTTTTCGATCTTAAAGAAAATCCTTAAAACTCACCAAAGGTCCTAACAGTAAACATGCTTCTATAATATATAAAACAAATATTTTCAGTAATCCCTGTCCCTCAGTGTTTCAAATGGAACATGCTAAAAACCCAGAAAGCCAATGTAAGGTAAACATATTCATTTATGTTAAAAGGAAAGGAATACTGAAAGACATTGGGCAAAGTGTGTCTTATTATCATTTCAATCAAAGTTCCAAACTAACAAAAATGTAATTGATAGGTCATAGCACCCCCCGCTGAAGTTAATGATTTGATGTTGCCTGTATAGTCAAGTAGCATGCAGGAACACACAAACAGCAGTCTTTAAAGAAGAGTGGAGATCTCTGCAGATGCTTTAATCCTACAATAATGGAAGTGATGGTATGAGATTCGACTGGATTTTTTTCCCAGTCTTTTTATCTTAGTTGGAGTGTTAAAGGTCCCATGACATGGCCATTTCTACTGATCATAATTCCATTGTTGAGGTCTACTAGAATAGATTTACATTGTGCAATTTTCCAAACTCACATTGGTTTCTCATACGGCATCTCTGTATAGTATGTGTTTTCACGCAAATCCGCGGAGCTGCAGCTGCCTGAGAAAAGATTGTGTGTGTGTGTATGTGTGCGTGCGTGCGTGCGTGCGTGTGTGTGTGTGTGTATGTGTGTGTGTGTGTGTGTGTGTGTGTGAGGAAGTCCACGGATTGGTCTTAACGTAACGGCTCCGCGGATTGGTCCTTTTGGACCAGTTGGTCCATTGGGTCGTCGTTAAGTCACTTGGTTCCCGGAAGAAACAAATGGAAAAAGAGAAATCTCCAACGAGGCGTTCTGGAGCAGCATAGTCAGGTATTTTCTGTGTTAGAGTTTTACTCGCTACAGGGTGTATTTTGAGGGTTTTTGACTCTGCAGACCGTTTACATGCATAAAAACCTTCATAACACACAAGGGGACGGGTAATAACCGGAAAAGCATGACATGGGACCTTTAATGCAGGAAAGGAAGTGAGTAAAAATCTCGAGTCAAGTCATTCGGGTCAGGTTTTCTCGGAGTGTTCACATCTAGGTAGTGCATGGTTTGGTTTGGGGTGGAGTGGTTGCATGCTGCAGTCCAGGGTGTGGGCGTGGCATGGCTAAAAGGTGCATCACTGCGGGTAAACAACAGTCAGCTGACAGTCTTATCAAAGGTAGCTTGGGACCAGCGTCATGGAAATTCTTAGCTGGTTCTTAACATGCTATAGTTTGGGGTGGAGTGTTTTTTCGGTTTTCAGATGAAGGTGGAGTCCATGGTGCTGGTGTCCTGCGCACTGCGGGCTCGGGCCTCAAAAAGCTGTTTTATCAAGGCTGACTTCTCCTGCTCCAGCTGTGTGATGCGCTCGCTCCTCTCCGTCACCTCCTGAGAAGATTCAAAGGTTTTAATGTCATATGCACATAAGTTAAAGTGTAGAAATGGCATGAAAATCTTCTGACTCCTCCAACAATGGAACATATATAATAAAATACAAAAATACAAATAAAAAATAGTGCAAGAAGTCTATATGCACGTAAATTGAATGATATATACAAGAACAAAATGTAAAATTAAGATAAGATAAGATAAGATGAAATTAAATACGGTTTATTATGGTGATAACTATTTAGATAAATAAGTCAATTGCAAGAGGACAAACAGATGAAGGTTTATCGAGGCACAGAGTTCAGAAAATGGATAAAGTGATTCACTGAAAACATCCACTGACTGGTAACTGTTAGTGACTTCTTCTATGTATTGGCAGTGTGCAGACTGGGTCTAACCTGTGTGAGGAGTCGGTTCTGGTCCTTCAGTCTCAGGATGGCTTGTGGGGGAGCTGGAGCCGGGGGCTGCGGGTTAGCGGTGGTCTGAGCAGCGCTGGAGGGAAATGACTGCTGAGAAACAAAGAGGAATCAAAGAATAGTTTATAATTAACCTACTTGTTAAATATACTCAGCTAAATATGTACAGATTGGAATTCCCCTGAACTATATTTTGTGTGAGTATTTACTGACTTCAGCTTTGAGCCATACGAATTTCCCAATAGCAAGTGTTTTATACTTTCATTTGTTTTCAATATAATTGTTCTCATCTACAGCCATGTTACCAGCTCTGAAGGCAAGGCAAGTCTATTTATATAGCACCTTTCAACACAAGGCAATTCAAAGTGCTTTACAAAAAATGAAAGACAGAGGTTATTCCTATGCACAGCAGTTAGCATACAAACATGCTCACAGTGACAGTGTAAACATGCTGATGTCTGGCAGGTATGACGTTTACCTCCTTGGTGATATGGTGAGCTTTGTCCACACATATTCAAAACAGGGCTCTTGGATTTAAAAGGTTACATTTGACCAGGTGATCTTCAAAATGAAGAAGTCCATCCATATGATCATTTATATTCACAATAGATGTAGATTGTGAGACATTAAGAACATTTAATTTAGCTAGATTTACAATAAATGCAAAAGATTAAATGGGGCAGTCAGCACTCACCATCCCAGAGCAGGAAATAAGGTCATTAAGGCAGCGGTTGACTTCTTGCAATTTGGGTATTAGGACATTCATGCGACTCTGATTAGCTTCTGTGAAGAAATCCTGTGAGGAGAGAACATAAAATACATTACGTAAATACAGCAGTGGTGGATACAAGTAGTTAAAGGTCATAAAAATGTCATGATAAAGTGGGATGATTATTTAACAAACCAATGACAAGCTTTGGTAAAGCAGCTTAATATAAACTAATAAGGAAACACTGAGGAAGAACATTATGTATTTTTTTAAACAATATATTAGAAGATATTTTTTTGCTACCAGTGCATATCAAAAACACTGAAGCACTCCGTTAAGAATCAATTACTTCCTTTCCTTATCCTCAAAAAATAAATGCCTTCATTTTGCATTCTTTATAACGGTCAGAACAAGGTTTAGAACAAAACAACCAAAACACTCAGTTCAACAGCTTTACATTTGTATTATACATATCCGTTTGATATATCCTCATATGCCAAGATATTTTCGACATTTGTCCTTCTATCTATATCAATAAAACACAACCGGTCTCATCTCCAATACTTTATATCTGAGCTCTTTGGACCAGTGAGTGTGAACTGACCGTGCAGTGGGAGTTCTGGCCGACCTGCCTCTGCCTCTCGGTCACATTGTGGATTTGGCCCTGGTACCAGTCTCGGGCCCGCTCCACCACCTCCAGGCCCGCCAGCAGAGAGTCCTTCTCCTGCTCCAGCTCTTTCATTTGCTTCAACTGTGTGAGTTAAAGGTTAAAAGGAGAGGTAGGTTGTTGAAGAGTGAAAAAAGAGGGGCACAAAAGGGAAACATTTGATTGGAAATTGTCAAATAAAATAAAAACCTGAAGTCATTTTCTGTATAGACCTCACTGAGGCAGCAAACGTGTCATTGTAATCACTTAGAGAGATTGAAGGGGCCCTATTATGCTTTTGGGGGTTTTCCCTTTCCTGTAGTGCAGGGGTGCCCAATACGTCGATCGCAAAGGTAGTGTGGGTAGATCGCATGGCATTGAAAAATCCATCCTTACTATGGCATTTGCCACTTGATTGACGTACAGGTAAGCCAGTCTGAGATCTCATCTTTTCTAACACGCAGCTCACCATGCATGCACGGTCAACCGCACCAGCTGCAAATCACCGGAGAGCTGATTACCTAGTTAGCCTTACAATGTATACAATTCTACTAAAGAAAGGGTATAGAATTGACGTAATGACCAAAAATGTATTGAGTGGTATGGTGCCATACAGGTTCATGCAGTTATGCAAGGTACACCAACATAAGGTATACTCAGTATATATATAAATAAATATATCCGATAGATAGATAGAATTACTAACAAAGAATTGCTAACAGAGCACTTATAAATAATAATTGGCTTATCTATAGCCAGTTGAGTAGCACTTGAAATGCTTGGCTCTATGAAACCTGATGTACTTTATGATTCTGTTTTCTTCAAGGTTGTGTCCTCCTGGTCGAATGTACTTACTGTAAGTCGCTTTGGATAAAAGCGTCAGCTAAATGCAATGTAATTTGTTTAGCATTTTTAATGTAGGTAGATCATTTTGACTTGGTCATTTTAAAAGTAGCTCCCAAGCTGAAAAAGTGTGTGTACCCCTGAGTGTAGTGTGTTATATAGGTTTTTGTGCATGTAAATGGTTTGCAAAGGCTTAAATCCCAGAGTTTCTCTCCCACACCCCCCTCCCCCTGCCTGAAACACCTCCATTGGACTCCTTTATTTACTTCCGCATCATAGTGACATCACTATGCAACACTTGCGCTTCTATTGGGCAGCGCTCCAACACATTGTATGTGATAGGCTTAGGGACAGGACACCTCTAAGCGATTGACCATTCACAACAGAGCCAATCAGCTAACCAATCAGAGCAAACTGGGCTCTGGTTTCAGACAGCGGGTGAAAAGAGGTGCTGCAGCACAGGCAGTACAAGAAAAATAAAGAGCTCTTTGAACATTAAAGCATGGAGACATGTCCCAGAAGAGTCACTAAATACAAATGTGAACCTGGAAATAATAGCGTAATAGGGCCCCTTTAAGATTAAATCTGATCATTGATGGCGGCCAGCCTTCTGCATTGGTACTCCAATCTTTTCACACACGGGCATCTGCAGCCAACTCTTTTGTGCTGTCCGAGACAATGATGCCGTATCAATTGTGCCGGACTCTCTCCCATCCTGAACAATGTTTAGAGGAGCAATCATTGTTGTCATGGCAACAGCACAGCAACCTAAGAATGGGGTAAACAGCACTTCAACTAGGCCGCCCCAGTGTGTGAAAGAGAAAGAGATGTGTGTGTGTGTGTGTGTGTGTGTGTGTGTGTGTGTGTGTGTGTGTGTGTGTGTGTGTGTGTGTGTGTGTGTGTGTGTGTGTGTGTGTGTGTGTGTGTGTGTGTGTGTGTGTGTGTGTGTGTGTGTGTGTGTGTGTGTGTGTGTGTGTGTGTGTGTGTGTGTGTGTGTGTGTGTGTGTGTGTGTGTGTGTGAGGCTGCATTGAGTTGTGCTGACCAGGCTGTCCACACTGCCACAGTGCAGGCCTCATTGCTGGCATTCAGCCACCACCTGGTGTGTTATCTTTCTATCCACTCATCGCTCAATCCCTGCATCCCCTGTGAAGCTCAGTGAATCCCCCCGATCATCGCTCATCAGTGCTGTTTAAAAAGGTTGCGCGAGAAACTTAAACAGAACAAGGGATTTCAGAGTCTGACATCAAATCCTGTGCGACATATTTGTGCTCTTTCCCAAAGAGCCTAAAGTGAGAGAACAAAAGAGGAAGGGGGGATTTTAGGTATGAGAGGTCCGTCTAGAATGAAGCCTGACCCAGTGTCAGGCTTCATGAATACGCGGTAGGTCCACAGGCAGGAAAACCCACAGTTTATAAAAGAAAGAGAAAACACCCACAGAGAGGGAGCAGAGCAGCACATGGCTGAAAGGTTAGGGAAGAGTGTGTGCATGTATGTTTGTCATAGCTGAATGAACAGGCGTGAATACAGGACAACAACGTGCATACAATAACATGATGCCTGTTGCCCAAGCTGTTCGACTAAAAACACAAAGAAGAACATAACTGCCTTTCAAACTGCATCTACAAAGCACCACGAAACCGTGTGTTCTGAACATCAATACAACAGCAGCTCAGAGGCAATATACAGTTCAAAAGTCCCTGAAACAAAGACAGTGTTACAGCCGGACGAACAACCCTGGATATATCCTAATACATCTGTCCAATATTCTTTTCGATCAGTTGGTCAACTGAAAGAGTATAAAACCTAAATATATTCAAAATAGTGGTATTTCAAAGAGTGAAAAGCAGCACAAAAACATGACCATGATATATTAGTACTTTTTCTCTGTTAAACCAATCAACTAATTTCATCCACTCATCAACCCATTTCTGCATATCCTAAAACTGAAGCATTACAACACCCCGACAGGTTAACACTAATGAAAAGACCCAATGTCCTTGGAAATAGAAAATATTTCTTAATTGATATGCCAGTTATTATTCAGATTAATCACTTAGTTGTTACTTTAGGATATATAGAAATCCCTCAAATTCTAGCTTCTTTATAAAAAAGGACCGAAGATATTAAGTTTAAAATGATACAAAACAGAAAAAGTAGTCAAGCCTCACATTGCGAGACACTTCACAGTACATTATTGGTAGTTTTTCTTGAGACAACTTGAAACTTGATTGTCGATAAGATCCTGGCAATATGATAACTACTTAAGATGGACAACACCACAGAATGTTAGAGCCATAGAACAAGCCCTAAAGTCCCTAAAACCAGCCTAAATAAGTAGTTCATCTATTTTTCCAATCATATTTCTCTCAACTCACAATTAACTGTCAAAACAACCTGGTGCATATCTAGCAGATGTTGAAATGTAATCATTACAAAACCACCACAAAGGCAAACTTTACTATCCTGCATCTCTTTTACCATCACTGTCTTTCCGCCATCTGTCTCCCCCTCTCTCCCTACTCACCCAGAGGAAAAAGTGCAGGGCCTTGCTGCTGTACAGGCCGCTGCCGAGGGGGATGAACACGGTGGTGTAGGCAGCCAACACGGCTGTCCAGGCTGGGTCGGGCCGGCCGAGCGAGTCCTCAACTTCCACCAGGCCCCTAGGCCCGACCCGGCTCACTACCATCAGGGCAGCCGGGGGCCAAATCGGCCTGGATGGGAGGGCCAGAGGGAAGGGGGAGGAGGAGAGGGGCAGGGAGGGGGGGGGGGGTCGGTCAGACTGCCTCTTCTGACATAGAGGCCGAGAAGGAAAGAGACGGAGACATAAACAGGGAGAGAAAGAGAGCTAGAACAGAGTGAGAAATGGTGGGGCAAAGAGGAGAGACGCAGAGTGAAGGGAGGCATGGGCTCCGACTGGAGGGTGGGAGGGGCAGAGTCAGGGGGAGGCAGCGAGCCGAGGGGTGGGAGGGGAATGTGGGGGCCAATAGAGAGGGAAGAGACTCTACCAGAAAACTTTTTCCTGGAATTTTCCGGCTTCTACTGTTTTCTTTTTCATGTAAATACAATATTTCCTGCCCTCCAGGCTCCATCACTGTTATTTCCAATCACACCCTAAAACATTGTTTAGACCTGTCAGACCTCTGTCTCTCTGAACGTCCTTTGCTACTGATCCTCTGTCCTTTACCACAGCAAAACAACTCAAATACTAACAGATACCAAAGAAACATCATTCAAAATGTGTCATGTGTCACATCGACACTGAAGACTCAGTTCTTTCTAATACAGTGGAAAGAAATGATGTTCTCAATGAGCAGAGGAATAAAGCCATCCCACTGACTGTTAACACACTGATGTTATTTGTTTGTGCTCTCACGAGGGAAAAATCTTTGTTGTGATATCATGTTGCTTGATAAACACTTAAAAGACTGTTTTGCCCGGAGGAGTTTTTTGTGTTAGTGGAAGAGAGTATCAGTGAAAAACTGCATTATAAAATACAATGAATATTCTTTATTTATTAGTGCCTTTCGTATACATTTCAATGTTCAATTCATTTAATACAAGAAGTGTATTGGAATTCAACAAGCAGTCTTTTTGTAGTAAAGCGGAAAGGCATTTTTATCTATCTATTGCAACATTTGACAGTGTTATTGCATATGTTCCTACATATTGTGTTGACCTAGCTGTAATGTAAACAACAAGTGAAACAAGAGTTTCCAAGCTGCAGTAACATCTGGTTTTTTTAGGTTTTTATATTTGCCTGGCCTGTGATTTTACTTCAAGACCAAAGGTTTTTAACTCAAATACTGTAAGTGGCATTGTAAGAGAAGCAGGGTGCTTTACAGGTAAATAAATAGAAACTGGGAGGATCCACAGAAGACCCACGCATTACTAATGTGTTGACACATACCTGGTTTGCTGTTCAACCAGTTATTAATGGTAACTGTGCGCATGTACAGCACTGACATTCAAATCTGATTCTAAGAGAAACATAGCTTAGGCTGATGCCCAGGTGTGTGTGTGTGTGTGTGTGTGTGTGTGTGTGTGTGTGTGTGTGTGTGTGTGTGTGTGTGTGTGTGTGTGTGTGTGTGTGTGTGTGTGTGTGTGTGTGTGTGTGTGTGTGTGTGTGTGTGTGTGTGTGTGTGTGTGTGTGTGTGTGTGTGTGTGTGTGTGTGTGTGTGTGTGTGTGTGTGTGTGTGTGTTGTACCAACCATTCCGTAATCCACTCCGTTGGATATGGTATGCCTCCTCTGCTCATCCCGACCTCGCCCATGTCGCCTGGAGACACCGGTAAATCCTGATGCTGATTCGCTCTGGGATCTTGGTAGACCTGATTTCCCAACACCTAGACAAATGAAAAACACACAGATTGAATCAATTGCGACACTGTGGTCTGGTATGCACTCGGCAGTTTGACTTGTAGTCTGCTGAACATAACATAGAAAAAAACAAAAATATGAAATGTACTTCCTAGAGGCAGTGCTTTAAAATAATTACACTGGGCTTGTGACATTTAATCTCCTTCGGCAAAAAACCTCCATGCCCGCAGACAGACAGTAAAGAAGAACATCTTAAGTATAACAGATCAATCATTTATTAAGACACAGCAATGCGTTCCAGCTGCCAGTGTGCACCACAGGAGGGAGCTGTACTATCAATCATGGTCCCTTCTTTGATTACCTTACTAGGATGAGTTCAGTGGAGTAGAAGGAAATATGTGAAGTATCTGAGTTCAAACAAACTTCAAAGAGAAAATCTCAGGAGATTTAACACAAGACTAATCCTTGAATTAATAAAACATAAACATTTCAACAATTAGGGGTAGGGCTTCCTAAAAAGGCTAGTATGATTTTTTTTAATCAAGAGAGCCCACTGAGTGATTTTGAATTTTTGAAGACTAAGACGCATGTCCACTTTAAAGTAAAAAAAGGTATTTAGATGTGCGCTTCTAAACTTACTTTTATCTATGTTGTGCTTTGGGGGAAAATGACAAGCAAATGCTATCTGCCAAAAAAGAACATGTGATATGATTGAAAGCTATTTAAGGTCCTTATGTTGAGATTGTTTAGTAAACTGCCAAACTCAAGGACGATTGTTAAAACTCAACTCAGTTGTTATAAAGATAAAAAGAAAATATGTCTCTCTCTGTTGGTTTTCCTACTACTCTCATTCAATCTCTGCTGCTGTGTGTTTTACCTTTTCAATGTGGTTTAATTAAAAAACATGTTTGATGAAGAGTTGTGAATTGTGTGTGACCTTGGCAAAGCATCTCAGTGGTATTTTTTCAGTGGTATTTCCCACATATTAACTGAGGTATTGTATCAGATTTTAATTCTTGAGTGAACACCACTGCTGCATTACAGAACCACAAAAAAAGTGATGAGAGTGGCAGGACTTTGTGGTGATGTCCAGGGTGTTGGGGAGGATTTCACCACTGCAGTGATTCAGTGAGCCATGGCCTGTCTGCTGTAATCTGTCCTAATCCAGCAGGGTTTGGCTGCATGAGAGAGATTAGAGCATGGACATTACCCAACAAAAGTAAGGGGACATAATATATTTGGACAGCACTTTTTACATTCAGACAAAAAGGGAAATAAATAATATATATATATATATATATATATATAATAAACTGATGTTCAACTGTAAAAAGCATAACATTTGATATTTCTAAATGACAATAATAGCATTATACAGCCTGATACACATGTAAAAATTAGGATTTAGAAGTAAGTGACAAGGTTTAAGAGTATTGCCACAGTGAAATGGGAGAAATTAATGACATGTGGTAGACGAACAAATTGTCAAATATATATGTTTTAGCATTAAGATTTACTTTTTATATTTGAACTGAAATAAGACATAAACTACACAAAGTTATGTGATCTATTGGCCATGCAGTGTATATTTGTGTAATATTTCTCCATCTGAACGAAAACACTCACTTACACATGAGTGTAATGCAAGTGTTGGATGCTGTGAACGCCCTGAGGGACGAGGAATGTGCAAGTGTCACTCTTATAGCTCCGGACAGGCCTGGCTATAGAGGGATCATGCAAACTCGGACAGACGTGGTGTGTGTGTGTGTGTGTGTGTGTGTGTGTGTGTGTGTGTGTGTGTGTGTGTGTGTGTGTGTGTGTGTGTGTGTGTGTGTGTGTGTGTGTGTGTGTGTGTGTGTGTTGTGTGTGTGTGTGTGTGTGTGTGTGTGTGTGTGTGTGTGTGTGTGTGTGTGTGTGTGTGTGTGTGTGTGTGTGTGTGTGTGTGTGTGTGTGTGTGTGTGTGTGTGTGTGTGTGAGAGAGAGAAATGTGAAATAGCTCTCCCTATGAATGTGAGATAAAGAGGAATGAAAGTGAGTTTGTATGAGAGCGAGAGATAATGAGCAGGCAAACTGGGAATTTACTCAGCAGCACATCATCCAACCGACATCTTACTCACCAAAGAGAACTGAACAAATGCACGTGCCTACATCTGACCATTTTCCTTTCCAGAGTCAGCCAGGTCGTGGCAGGAATGACTCTGCCTTCTCTACAAGGCAAACCCTCAAGATAGATACATTCTGCAGGAATTTCTGACACGACCTCTGACCTGACCTAGGGTTAACAACCGCAATTGTTCAACTAACCAGCAGTCACTTAACCAGGGCCTGTTTGAGCTGTGACATAACACTGATATACCTGAGAAGAGTGTTGTCAAAAACCAACAATAACTGTTGTTGACCCCCCATTAAGGATTTAGAAAAATACTGCCTTTTAAAGTTAAAATGTTTACATGTCTAAGGCTCCCTCTGGATGACATTTGCTTACATGCAAATGAATGCACACTGCAAATGCTGTGCACTTGTAAGCACTACATGGATCAGTGCATCCAATTGAATTAGAATATGAAATCGAAGCTGGAAGACGACATATCAACGCAGTTATGCACATAATCAGGTGGCTTGTTCATGTGAATTCATTTTCAAGTGTATTTTGCTCTGTATTCTGGTGTGTGTTCGAGGACACATATACTCTATCTAAGATCTAATCATCCTCATGCACGTTTTTAGAGGTCCAGATAAGAATTTGTCTTTGTTTGAAGTCAGCAGCAAATTGAAACTAAGGCACAAGTTGAATTTCATTTCAATTTTTTTGACAACTTGGATGGGAGTGAAATGCAGATACAACTGCAGGTTGTAACTGTTTTCTTTTTTATATAATTATAATTGAATATGTTTGACTTTTGTACAGTTATTAAGACAAAACAAGCCATTAAAGACATCATCTTGTGCTTTTATGGAAAAAACTTTAGAAGGAAATTACCCATATTTTTTTTAAATAAACACTGCCGCATTAGTTGAGCAACAAATGTATCAAATCGTTATGGCCTATACCACAAAGTGTAAATATAACTGCATGACATCATCCTCTGTTAGAGCTGTTGATTGGCATACGAGATCAGAGCTCAATTGCATTTTGTATTACGGGTGTGTTGATGTTATTGCTTTTAACACAACAGGTTAATTAGTTATTGACATGAGTCCTAAATGAACCCAGTGAACTGTCCCCAAACCCCCTCACACACAGACAACATTTATAACGATTCACTTTCATGGTACCACTTACTTGATCCTTGCAGCTGCGGCGACTCCAGAGCGAGAGACTCAATGGACCTGACCCGGCTCTGCTGTGGCTGTGTGGGTTTGGGGGCATGGCCCGGTTCGGCCCGGTAACCCCCGGCCGCCGGAGCCCCTGGGTTCTGCTCCAAACCCCGCACGGGCCTCTCAAAGACCGCTGGGTACCGCACCGGTCCACACGCCGGGTACCCGGGCGCTTCCTCCAGCCTGGCCCGGCTCTGCAGGGAGGAGGTCCGGTGCTGCAGGGTGTTGGTCACGTTGCTCGGCCCCAGCGGACGGACCTTGTTCTCCACCCGAGTCCCCACGCTGCATGTGGACAGCGGGGCGGGCTTCTGCTGCGGAGCCTGCTGTGGGTGCACCGCGGCGTGGGCCTTGAAGTGGGCGCTGTGCTCCGGGTTGAGCATGGAGTAGCGCAGCCCCGCGACGAACCGCTCAAAGGTGAGGCAGCCATGCGGTGGGGTGACCCTCCGGAGGCAGCTCAGGACCCCGCCGGGCAGGTCCCGGGTGTCTGCCCCCTGCCAGCGGGTCTCTATCTCTGAAATGTGGACATAGCCTCTGCCACTATCATCCAAAATGTCAAACAGGGTCCTCAGGCTGTGCAGGAAGGCTTTGGGCAGGCCATCTGTTGAATAGTCCGACTCTTTAGGGTGCACTTTGGCGGCTCTAAAGCCCTCCGTGTTGCCTTGATACACTTCTTTTCTTGGTCCAGTTCGGCCGTAAATCGCCGAGGTCCCGTTCAGTTTGCAGCCCTGATCGGTCACTATCAGAGCCATGAATGAGCTGATAATGCGCGCCGACTAATCAATCAAAAACACACAAGTTCGCTAACTTTGTATAAACACGCAGCACAGAGCCCAGAACAATACAATAAATACAAGCCTACTGAGCAGGAAAATACATATCCTAATAAAGCTTTTTAGGCTGAAAATGTCCTACAATTCACTGTTCTGGTCGTCCACCTTCCAGTCAAAACTCCGCTGGTCTGATCCATACTTTCCTTTTTCTACCCAGGACCGCCCTTCAAACGGTTGTGCGAGAGCGTCCCAGGACAACCGATTGGTCGCGGTGTGCACGAGCTCAGCGCTCATTGGTTCAGGCTTGAGGTAGGCTCCAGTTTGAGTTGTGCTTTTGTTATTACTAATGCTGAGACGTTATTCATAAAGCCTGCATATGATCACCACCCCCTACACATAATCACAAAGAGCTGGATATCACCTTACAGCCCACACACACAGCGGCAATGAGGAGCAGAGCCTCTTTGTTTCATCATGAAATCACTTGAAACTTTGTGTGGAATTGAATATGTCATTTCAATGATATAAAATCCCTGTAAAGTTAAACACGCTAATGATTTGATGGCTGATATCTGACTGTCACAGTAAACCTTGTAATATAATTTGCTGTAATGTTGTCAAATGTCTTTACCCATAAAGGTCCCAAAGAATCCTTCAATGTGGATTTTTTCGTAAATTAGTTTAAAAGTAAAGCTTTACAATTGGAGATAAACAGCTACCACTGCCAGAAGGGCTATACAATTGTCATCTGAAAAATAACTAAAGCTGTCAGAAAAATGAAGGGTATTAAAGCACAACATGTATACCTTTATGATGAAGTATAAAGTTACATAACATCTTCTTGTTATGTAGCTTAATTACATGTTTTGTTTTATTCCTACCTATTTTACCCATTTTTATTTCCATTACCTTGGCTCTCTAATACAAATGTTTGAATTTGTGTTTACATTTCAGTTTTAGGGGGATTTGTAACAGGTTCAATTGTAAGCATAAAACTGTTGATTGATGTTGTTACACTAAAAAACAACAGCCCAAACCCCCCAAATGGGTTTACAATGACAATGTCATGTAATGCTATCTTAATGAAGTGTTAATGTGTGTTTCTTCCCCCCTTTTCCCCTGCATCTTGGCAGATTTGAGATTATGTAACGGGATGTATTACCAGTCAGGCTGGAATAGCTGAAATCACTGTGCTCCACATCCAAGCACACAACTCAAATCCAAGTTTCACACAAAACACATGGCAAACATCTCTGTGTTCTGGTTAACCTCTTCTGTTTTCTCTTCGTTTAGTGGTGAGTCACACATGTCTGTGCACAGACCCATGTTTATCTCTGACCTGCCCAGACTTGAGCTCTCTTCTTGTCGTCATCTGTGAAATCTTCAGCAGTGATTAATGTCAAGGTACTGCACTTTCACAAAAGACTTCCTGTAATTGACCAACCTGTTGTACCAGGTATTGAATCACACATTGTTCCATACTTTGATTTCAGTGTACTTTTTTTTAATTAGAAAAGGGGTTGAACGAGAGGACACAATCAATAAATCCCCAATTGCTGCTCCCCCTCCCTATGAAGGTCAATCACACACCAGTTGTTCTTGTTAACACATACATGTGTTGGATTGATCATGACCTAGGGCAAGAGAGAGATCCAATACCCAATAATAGTGCTTCAGAGTATAGATTTTGATTTCTTTTTCACTGTGGGGCTGGAATTAAAATGCTTTAATCAGTGTTTGTTTTGGGGCGTTTTTGCTGGTTGTTATATAACCAGAGTCAGACAGAAAGAGAAAGAAAGAAAGAAGAGAAGACTCACAGTCCAGTTGCAGCTCAGCTCCCTCGCCTCACAGGGTCAGACAACTGAGCACTAACTCCTGCCCTCCTCATCTCCCTTTCTCATGATGTCACGCACATTCAGTGATGCCAAACACACACACACACACACACACACACACACACACACACACACACACACACACACACACACACACACACACACACACACACACACACACACTTTAGGTTTTATAAGGCATGCCATGGTTGCAAAGCGTGCCAGTTTATACCTCTGTTTGTTTTAGTTATTGAACATGTACAGATCCTCAGCTCCAGTCACTATCATGTAACACACACACACACACACACACACACACACACACACACACACACACACACACACACACACACACACACACACACACACACACACACACCTCTTTCCCTCATTATCTCCTGTTTCTCTCAAGTAGGAAAAAATAACATTAAAGCAAAGCTAATATCTTCTCTTCTGTTATTCAGGTTACCTTTACTAGGAGGCAGCTTTTCTTTCACAGACACTGTACAAACGTGTGTCACTGTACCGGTTTGAGCTTGCAGAAACAGTGGACTCTCTTTTTGCTTGTTCTCATTGAATCAAGCGTCTGGACTTTGGTTGTTTCGTTTACTCTGGGTCTTAAAGCTTGAAAGACTCTATTGTTTCAATGACCTGCACTTCATGGTGCAGGATTTGATTAATACCTTATTGTACAAACTAGTACAGCTTGAGTCCCTGCGTGTTTTTAAAAAAAAAAAGCTAAATGTAATCAAAAGCACACCTTTTATTCATGTGTATTAAAAATGTTTAAATTAAGGATCTCATTTAAATGCATTTTAAGTAGTTTTTTCTTTCAGCAGAAAAACACCACTGGTAGCAGTTTTTGAGTCAGAATAAAGATACATTTTTCCACAGGTTTGAAGGATCTGGTCGGACACTTCTCGACCTCTACTCAATATTCACCCATTTTAAAATCACACACAGCTTATAACATCTGCACGGGTGATGTGAGATGGCATGATTTAGTTCAAAATGTAGCTTTAAATGTGGATACTTGCCAAGGAAAGATCCACACCGTGCCACATATGAGTCCCATGTCTGTATGTATGTAAATACATTTATTTTCTCGCTTGTATTTTTCATTATCTCTGTTTAGGTATTTTCTGATCTTTGCAATTCCAATAAGGCACCTTATACTAAATTACTGGACTATTTCATTATAGAGATCCAGAGATTGTTCAAAGCATTTTTTTTTTAGCATTGAAGATTGTGATTTATGTTTTTATTATTACACATCGTCTGCAGAGGGTCATTTTGTTGCTTGTTTCATGATACTTAGTTAAGAGTGATTTGGCTGCTACAAAATTGCACGTTGCCCTTGGGACTCATGAAATACAGTTGGAATTCCCTTTGGACTCTTACTTTGAACGTCATTATTTTGGATACACGGACAAATTGCTGCTCAAGATGTGTCACAATTATACTTGACTTTTGGTTTCTCATACCTTTCATCGTATAAATTACAATATTTGGTGATAAAATGTTATAATGTTCAAATATTTAAAAGGAGGAATCATTAAAAGGTGATTTCTTCTCTGTAGTCCAAGACATACATGATTAAACTCATCAGTGTGGAATTTAAATCCACACATGAACACAGAAACTGGTCACTTACTGGTTTGGTTAACCTAACAGTAATCCAATAAAACAACTAGTGGTTGCTTTTGGCCCTGCAGTGTTAATTCTGTTGCATGTCAAACAAACACATCCAAAAAATAATACTGGATCACAAGCTTAACGTTGGATTCCTCCTAAAAACCCAAACTAATTCCTGACCTATGATTCGGGAAAACACATCTGTTTATCCACACAGTAATGCTGTTATGAAATACAGAAGCTCCACAAACTCTGGAACATGACTTAATTCATTTGATGTATTACACCAGGGTGCCAATAAATACAATATGTACCACTTCACAACCAGCACTTTTTCAAAGTTTATAATTTTTTTAATACATTGTTTTTTTTATTTTAAATGTGTCGTTATATACAGTAGATTCACACATGTGTTTATATTTTCAGTCCATCACATCACCATATTTTGTCTTCTCATGTCCTTTTGATACCTCTGGTTCAGACACTGAAAGGTAAACACAGGGAGAGACAAACATAAAAACATTAAAGTCTGCAAAGTGCCTTCATTTGGTTTATCATGATTGAGGAAAAGAGCTGGCATAGATACATCTGCTAAGAATACTGATAAAAAAATGTATTCACTTCAATAAATTGCTGACGCATGTTTCAACATGACCCAACAAGGCAGTTACTACGTCAAACACATCTAAGTTTCATAGCCTTCAAATATGAGCCATGAGGGATGGTGAGCCGGTCTGTGTCCACACACTGAACTCACCTTGTGGTGGAGATCTGTCCGGGACTTTTCCTGTCTCCATTAAGATCCAAAGGTCTGCGCATTTCTGCGTTTCCCAGCGAGTTACAGCATAACTCCCCACTGAAGACGCAACTGAGGGAGAACAGAGAGGACAGGTTAGAGAGGGGGGCGGTGAGATGGGAGGAAATGTTGAGAGTCTTGAGTGCTAAACCTTTTATAATATCAGGTTTAATTTCTCACCTATTGAAACGAGCAGGTTCCACTGTAGAGGATAAGGAAGCTTCTTCTGGAGGATACTCTGAATGGCAAATAAACAGCCAGCACCTGTAAAAGCAACAAATAAATGACACATCTCAATCTCTTTTGGGCTCTCCCCCTTAGTTAACTAATCTATCGCTTTGGTCCAAGACAACTAAACTTTAGAGTTAATTAGTCTTTTTCTACGTTTTTAAAAATGCTGAATGACATATTTCCTTGATGCGACAATTAACCTTTCACCGAGACATTTTTGTTCCGTTGGAGAAAATAAAGTAACCTTCACCTTATTTAGTGATGATGAAACGTTAAAAAACTGTGACTCAGATTCAGTATCCTGTATCCATAACACTCGTTTTTATTTTGACAACATAGCAAGGCCTCACTATCATCCTGCAAATACAGGTTTTATTTTTCCTTTTGTTATTTTTCACCTGCTAAAGATCCAAGGAGGGTCAAAACATTTTCAACTGTCTTAAGAATAAATAAGGCAGTCATTACTCCTTTTTCTATGCTAATGACCAATAAAGGAGCATCTGCATGTGATGTGTGTAGTATACCATCCTATAATAGGTAGGTGTACATCTCTTTATATTCAAAGAAAGTCCAAGAATTAAGTAAACTACAAATCGAAACGTATCTTAATAAAACTCATTACTCTATATGTTGAGTTCAGGGTGCACCATGTAATGAAAACGCTCTGCTTTACTGATACCAGAAACATTTGCAGATTATAGCTCCCTCTTGTGGTAAACATTGGTCAAAAAAAATACAATCGTCTGTCGTTTTATTGGTCGAAATACTTCTTATTTGTTGTTAATCTATAGACATGTAGGAATTTAGCTAGGTCAAATATAATCATATGTGAGGTAACGATTCAGGGACTGATTTAGGAACACTAAAATAACCAATGGCATGAAATAAATAATCCTCTATGATGAGAATAGAATAAATATGTGTTATTTCAGTGGTATTACACAATTAATATATATATATATATTGTAGGTAAATAAAGAGTACTTACCAAGTACAAAGGTCCCAGTCCCCTTCATGAAGGCACCAGACTGACATGCAGCATATTTCTGTAAACCCTGTAGGACCAAGTGACAACAAACAGACAGCTTTTACTACACACTTTAAAAACATGTCGTTGCAACTACACAATAGAAAAGGCACAATGTGTGCAGCAGCTTATTCACTGGACAGTCTGTGCCCTCCAGTGATATTCAGGCTGCAGAGATAAGAACTAAACGTAAACACAAAAACCCACCGGATGTCTCGCTGCCACCGCATCGTCCACTTTGGTGAGACCGATATTAACCATTTTGTTGACGGGGATTAAGCATAGACTGTATATATAAAGGGATGAAGTTGGAGGTTAGATGGAAAATAACATTAGCTCATGCCGAGACTGTACTCTGTTATAAAACTTCCGTACTGCAAACCAACAAATCCAGAAAGAGGGAGGAACAGCTGTTTGTGTGAAACACTAGTGACGCCTAACGGAGAGGAGGTAGTACTGCAGCTTCTCGCTAATATAACGTTTATTTTCACAGGCTACAAAACACAAAAACAGCACTTTAATCGAAGAAAGAGAGATTATTCTGGTTGGATACAAAAAAAGAATAAAACCTAATATAACATTACAATAACACAATAAAAATATAAATTATTAAGGCATTAAATAATACAACAACTAATATTCAATTTGATCAACAAGGACGTTCAGAGTAAGCCTTTTAATACTGAATATAAAGTCTCGTAAATGTCTTGGTATTTTTTTTTTCTTAAAGACAACAACAAATAAATAAAAATAAATAGATACGCAACTACATTTCATCTATCATCACTGATTCCATACATTACATTTAAAGGGGACCTATTATGCAAAATTCACTTGTTCCTGTCTTTTATACATAAACATGTGTCCCCTATGTGTAAAGAGATTCTGAAAGTTTCGGGAAATTGTCCTGATCCATTTATATAAAAATTTGTCTGAAAATGAGCTGATCAGAATTTCACCACTTTATGATGTCATAACGTTTTTTTGGCTTGTGTAACCATTAGCCAATAACCAACCAAGGTAAATAATTGTAAACTTTTAGCAGCATTAACTTTTAGCAGCATTAACTTTAATGCTGCATTCACACCGGACGCGATGCGATGTTTGGGGGCGGCGCAATTACATGTAAAGTCAATGCAGAGAGGCGGACAGACGCGAATTCACTCTGTTCGGCCCCTACACACGGCGGCGTGCGTTGCCGCTTCAACGCTTCTGCCCATTCACTTTGAATGGGGTGACGTCACGATTCGCCGAACTGCATTGTGGGAGCAAAGCATAGCTTCTCTCGAGGTGCTCGCTGCAAAAGTAGAGCAATGTTCTACTTTTGCCGCCTCGACGGAGGCGTCAGCCAATAAAATCCCTCGTATGTAAATCTGACAGTACAAGCAGTAGCCAATCAAACCGGGTGTATGTTGGGAGAGCCAGACCGCAGTTATTTCCCATATGTCAACAAAAGGAGGAGAAAATTATCGTGGCAGGGATATGTGATATGTGGTAGGGACAGGGATACAAACCGGAGGAGCCAGGCATGGGGGGAGGTGGCAAAGACAGTGGGGGAAACTGGTAGGTTTTCGCTTGTTTGGGGAGTTTATATCCAGTGTATTTCGTTTGAATGGACAGCTAGCAAGCATAGACAGTATATTTAGCCAGCATGGATGTAGCATGAATGCTTTGCTTTGTATGTCCGGGGCGGGACATTCATGTGGTTAGTTGGTTGTTGGTCGGGCTGCTCGCGTTGATTCCCCAAGCTCAAGACACGCCCACCGCCAAGCGGCAACGCACGCCGCCGTGTGTAGGGGCCGGTTCACGGCGAGCATGAAGCGGTGGACGCGGCGCGAATCACGCGATTGAAGGGGGCTGCGTCAAAACGCGAGAGTTCAATTTGTTCAACTCCAGCGGCAAATTCACGTGACGCGTTCTCGCGAAAGCCAATCAGCGTTGGGATTCCCTCTGACGTCCTGCTGTTGATCAGTTGTAAAGATGGAAGAGATGATCGTTGTGGCTGTGAGTGGGTTCCCGGAGATATACGATACACTTCCACAGAAGGTACAAAGCAGCAATAGTTGTTCCTCCAGAGTCAAGGACAGAAATAACAAAAACGATCTTGCATGGAAATGTAAACAACCTCAACTGTCCGTCAACGGCGCGTCAACGGTATGTCTGTTTTGAATGACGCAATATAACCAGTGTTGGGACTAACGCGTTACAAAGTAACGCGTTACTGTAACGCCGTTATTTTTGGCAGTAACTAGTACGCATTACTTTTTAAATTCAGTAACTCAGTTACCGTTACTACATGGTGCGTTACTCCGTTATGACTTTTTTTATATAGTCAACAGCCAGGTGAACAGAGATGAGTTACTTTTTAAATGAAGTAACTAGTAATGGTAACTAGTTACTGGTTTTCAGTAACTAGCACAACACTGAATATAACAAACTGCAAGCCGCGGTGAAAGTCGAGCGTTTAGAGCGAAGCGAATATTTGCATCGCGTCCGGTGTGAACGCAGCATTAGGCCCAGTTAACAAACTCAAATTGGTGTTTCAATAAAGTCCTCTCAGTATCCTGTCTTTTTGTTTGTTAAACGCCATGTGTGGCCCCAGGCTCTGCCACAACAGCGGGGCCCGTCGACCCCTCTGTTGAACCCTGACACCACACTGACCTCAAGATGTAGGAGAGAAAGAGAAAAAGAAGAAGACAGAGAAGACGGTGGAGAGAAGCAAACTAAGTAACAACACAGAGGCTTAAATTAACATTCTTGTTACACAGGACAAAGAAGAAAGAATAGATAGACTCCAGAGATGCAAGTTGTAAAGCCATAGTTGAAGAAAGGCTTAATATGTCTTAAAGACATTCTAAACAGAACACCATCCATCCATCTTCTCCCGCTTATCCGTGGTCGGGTCGCGGTGGTAGCAGTTCCAGCAGAGAGCCCCAAACTTTCTTTTCCCTGGCGACATCAACCAGCTCTGACTGGGGGATCCCAAGGCGCTCCCAGGCCAGCGAAGAGATATAATCCCTCCACCTGGTCCTAGGTCTACCCCTTGGTCTCTTCCCAGCTAGACGTGCCTGGAACACCTCCCTAGGGAGGCGCCCAGGTGGCATCCTAACTAGGTGCCCGAAAAACAGAACACATTAACTATAAATATAATTTGTAAGGGATAAAATATCAACAAGCCCTATGGCATTTGTCACATCACATAAAACTACTTGTTTTTATTTTCCATTTATCAAATAATTATTTTAAAAAAACTTTAAAGAGCACTTCATACAAAAGATGAAGCTGGGAATGGGAAGTCAAGGTCCAAGGGATATCATATTAAAACAAAAAGGGTAACACTTTATCTATTTAGCATTTAAAGCTATAAGGTTAAGAACTATAACAGTTATAAAACCTTATTTCACATTTGAATATGAAAGCCTTTTAGATTGCTTTTATTACGAAACGACTTCCTGTGTTCTGTGACCAAATCATTTCCTACGTTGTGCACAAGCATCGTTGAATGGAAAACAACAGGTTAAGGTTTATTTTTATTTATTATCATTTTACATTGGAAAAGCAACGGTCAGATATCCCCCCCCCCTCCCAACTTTACTTCCATTCAGATATTGTAGCTCTTTTATTTCTAGGTGATTAATGTTTATATTCTTACAAAACAAAGATTTCAGACACAATCTGTACACTCCAAAATCCAAATCACACCCCTCCCTTCGACCCGTCGATGACAAATAAGCTAACATGGGAGCCAAATCTTTAGTGCAGTGTTGAAAACCTGTTCGCACACACACATACAAAATAAACAATCAACGAGTCGCATGTACATCTGTGAGTTACATGCTTACGAAGTGTCTGGACTCCTCACCTAAGACACGAGAGGAGACGTTAAGCAGGTGCGCATTGTAGGAAATACAAGGAAGGCAGGCGATTAAGGATAAAATTGACATAGAACAAATTTCACTTTGACTGTCGTGGTTCCAAATGAGATGGTTCAGTAAATAAAACCACTTTCCAAAGTACAATTCTCCTAAAAAGTTGTGTAAAAGGGGGGAATTCAAGTTTTTCGCTCCAAGACGTCTCACGTGGAAGATTTCTAGTGACAATGATGGTGTGCAGTGTTTTCATGGAAAATCTGGAAGGGCAACACTGAGGAGGACTCACTTATTAATTCAGGATCAGGAAAGAAAAACAAGTAACAGGGTTGAAATGTTCAAGCCCCTCCCCCTTCCTGCCCAAAGAGATGTGACATAAAAAGGTCCCATATTGTCCATATTTTTCTAACGTTCGCCTTCAAATATCACCAGGACAAAAACATGTTTCACAATCAAATGTTTAAATAAATATAGCTCAATTGATAGAATTTCTATTAAAAAATAACCCTTAGAGCAAACTCTCACACAAGAAACTGCCACCCTCCCCCGTATACCATAACCCTGCAGCTGCAAAAAGACAGGTTGTCTGTTAAAAACCAGCTGAATAAGACTGACTGGAGGGATTTAAACCAGTAGATACAGGAGAGCCAAACTACGGGTCATAGTAGACTTTGGCAGAGATAATGATCAGAAAAGAATGTCAGAGACAAATGGATACTGTGTGTCCGGAGAACAATAAATTATTATTTTGTGATCACGAGCAAGCAATTTCTTATAAGGTGACCAACAACCGGTTTCTGTTTGATCATAACAAGACAAGAACTTTAAAAACACCCAGAACTGCTTTTTAAATACTAACTGGAGAATTTTGAAAATGCTGATTGAAAGAAAACAAAAATGTAATCCAGTTTCTTACAACGTGGTACGAAAAGTCGAATCAAATTGATAGAAAAATAATAAACTGATGGGGCGAGAAACTTTCTAGAAAGAAATGAAAGCCTTTATTTGGCAGCTACTTTGTTCTAGAACAGTGAAGAGATTTTAACCCACCAATTAATGCTTAAATATGAATTTTAAAAATGGTGTAATATGGCCCCTTTATGAAGAGAAAAGTCATACTTAACCCTGCCCATAATAATAATAATAACCACCCACGTTGAGCTTTTAAATGTCTTTCAGTAAACATTGGCAGCACAAACACATACATACACATACACATACACACACACACACACACACACACACACACACTCATACACACTCAATACTGGTAGTGTGATTCAATCAGTGAAATCTCAAATCTGATGTGAGTGGGCTGCGTGGGGGGGGGTATGACGGACAGGGAGGCGGCTAAGGTGTCGATGACCGTGAGGAAGCAGCCCTGTGCACCGGAGAGGGAGCAATACAGTGAGAAGGTCCATGTCCCGTTGTACCAGCTGAATGACCGGGGTCCCCCGTTCGCACAGACGTCCCCACACCCACAGCTGGGGGGGGGGGGGGGGGGGGGGAACTAAAGTGGATGACGACAAGTGTCCATGTTGTGGTCCAAAGAAGCTTGTCCAGTTCTTTTCCCCTCGCATACAAAATCCATAGCAGCAGGTAGAGCTCGAGGGTCTCCCTCCTCGAGAAAAATAATGAAAAAAATACCTTTTCCCGTCATCCAGCAAGCAAGCTATGGAGAACTACAGTTCTGGGAAGTGGCAGATGTCTTTTTGCTTTTACTCTCCTTCCCCTCCTCCATCTTCTTACCCCCTGAGTCCATCAATCAATCAAGCTACCAACATTGTCCTCTGTCGTTAGTCTCTTGTCAGCAATTCATCCCCGCTCCCATCCCACAAGTCCAACCATCCCCTCTCCTGCTCTCCCTCCTCCTCCTCCTCCTCCTCCTCCTCTCCCAGGCGAGGGTGAGGGTAGATCATCGCTCGGGCTCCGACTCCAGGGCCAGCACCCGCTTGCGCTCGCGACACTGCTTCTTGTGGGCGGGCCAGTCCCTCTGTTGGCACTGGGAGCCGCAGTAGCGCGCCACCTGGCAGCGGCCGCAGATGTTGAATTCCCGGAGCTGCAGAGAGAAGAGACGCACGTTAAGGCGAGACACTACAGGTGAATAGGGAAACAATGTTACCTTACATATATCAGCTATAATATCTCCAGTTAATGACATATATTAAGAAAATAGTTTTTTGTATTACAAGTTGTCTGAAATAGCATGTTTAAATATGCAAATGTGCCATTATCTCATTAAACATTTCAGGAACACAATTCTGAACTTTGGATAAAGCCAGGTTCAAAATTCTTGTTTCATTTTGTAGTCATATTAGTATCTAAGGCTTTTACAGAAGGGATATTGGATACTCCATAAAATCAGAAAATACTGTCAACAGCCCTAAATCAATTTTCGCCATGTTTTTAGGTATACTTAAGCAATAGCTCACGACAGGCCGTGGTATATGCTCATTATATCACAGCTAAGGGGCGTGGTTCGGCCCGACGCAAAGCGGAGGGTCGACAACCCCCTTAGCTTTTATAAAACGGTTACCAAGTGTGGCAATAGAAAGAAAAATACACACTCTAATTTAAATAGTTTTTATTAGTAAATAATGATGTTCAAAATAAAATAGTCCCTCCGTTGACTTCTGCACGAAACATAGTGCGAGGTGGTTGCTATGCAACAACACTAACAGCTAGCGAACATATTAGACGGAGAGCGTTGATCCATTATTTGTCTATTTATTTACATTCATTTGTATGTTGCCGTTTATTGTGCACCCACTGAAAAACTGTCCAGCATCAGTAGCATGGCTTACGTGGTTACTTGTATAGGTTGAGGTTGTTCTAGGCTGTTGCTTAGCATGGTGAGAATATTGCTCCACTTTCTCCGGTCCCTGAGATTTGGCTTCCAGTAGCTCTGGAGAGAGTATTCGCACCTGTGGCCACTAACGGCCATAATTTCTCTGCTTTATTTCAAGACCTGCGTCAGAAAGCTTTTGAATGGTGGCACTTTTCCAGTTGGTCTACCTGCTCTTCACGTAGCTCTGCATGTCGTCGTTTAGGTGCTTTTTTTCCCTGGAGATAGGCACTGCTCAATCCACTCCTCCATAGTAAGACCTCCCCGGAGGTCGAAGTTAATCTTAAATGTTTCCATCTTATGCTTTGTAAGTTTGTTTCGTAACTGAAGAAATGTAAATATATTTATAAAACTGACAAGTCAAATCAAGCAATCTGATTGGTCGATAGTGTTTTTGCGGACCTCTTTGATTACAGATTTGAAAACATCGTTGCTTGCTTTAAAAGTAGCACAATTCATTATGTCAAACCTTGGAAAGTATCTAGATATCCCTGCCCTAATACCAAAGGAACTGCACACTGAATATGTTTTGCCGTTTGATGTCTATGTCTAGACTGCTGCGTAAAAAGGAGGGTTTCTGCCCCGTTACTTCTCCGCTGCTTTCTTGTTCCAGTTTGAACGGAATACTGTTTTTCTTAGACGCGGAGGGATACTGATTTGTTGTGAAAAGTAACTTACAATTCTACCCGTGGTATACGCTCAGTATATCACGGCTAAGAACCAATCAGATTGCTTGATTTGACTTGTCCGTTTTATAAAATGTTGTAGAACATTTATGAACATATATGAACAAACCCTTCTGTAAAAGCCTTCAGAATATTGATAGGAATATAACTGGAAGGTTTGGTGTATCTACGTGCTACTGAAGTGGAAATCTCTGACTCAGAATATGAGAAAAAACTCATTTTGAGAACACGACCTTCAAAGATTGCAGTGAGGCGCTAGATAAACCCTCCTGTTCTTTGGATGACAGCTTGCGCATCGATGCACTCTGTGAACTCCCCCCACTCTGGCGGGGTCATTTGTTTTTTGTATAACCTTGCTTCGTGAAAGTGACAATTGTTGTCGTCTTCTCTGTGAATTTTTTTCCGCTGTTCTTTTGCCATTTTGAGATTTTAATTTCTAGCGGAAAGCTAAACCAGGAAGTGTTTTAGCACACCACGTGACGCATCTGAATGAATCACGTTGTCAGAAATTGACACCAGCCAATGAGATTTCGTTTTTTGGTTTAAGACCCCTTTGTACTTTCACGATTGGTTGCTGATACAAAGGAAATGACCATATTTGGATGCGATGAGATTGTGCAGGAGAGATGGAGCTTTCCAACAATATCTCTGATGACATGGTGCACACAGCGGTCGCGGCACTTTATGTTACGTTAGAATGCTAACTTTTGGTGAATTTAGGAGAAATCTACAGACGCAAATAGACAAATTAGTCAAATAAACACCTACATGTGTATTTTGTACGTTTTCCTTCCAAAAGCCTGATAGAAAACATGTTATGGAATCAAAATAGCACAAAACCTCAAAATTGACCAGTGCATGAAAAACGATGTTTTTGCCTGCCGTGTCTCGCCTTAATGTTTGTCCAATTTGCAGGACTGTTTTTCCAACACCTTAGCAATGTGGTAGACTACATAATTTGTATATATAACACACATGGTCTATGCAGTATTGCTAATTTCAGATGAAGAGAGAACTTTGCAATTTCAAGTAATTTCACGCTTTTTCAAATATAAAGCAAAATACAATCACACAATAATAAGATATTAAGCATAATCAGGGTTTTATCAGGTGCTGGAAATCCTTAAAAGGCTTGCATTTTAAAATTTCATGGATTTTTTCCTACATCAACCCTGAATAATTTCAACACGTTTTTTTTTTTATGTTTAGAAATTAAATGTAAACATTATCATCATTACATAAACACGAACTTCCTCATTGTCAGTGCATTTTTTTTTAGGGAAATCTTATCAGGACTTAAATTAAATCACTAATTGATTGTTTACATATGAAACTTCTTTGTCATTTTAAGTGTTAATGGTAAAAATAAATACTATTTAGAATTTGGATTGGATGAGGGGAACATTTTGTAGTTTTCATTTTTTCCCCTTATAACATAAATAAAATGTAATTCAAAAACGAAAAACATTAAATAGATTCAAATCTGACAATAATATTATAAACATGCAACAAAAAGTCCAGGTACAGTACATACCCTCCTCTCGATGAGTGAACAAGGAGGATAGTGACACTCGTAGTAGGTGCAGGAGCACTCCTCTTCCTCCACAAGCTCCCCGTTAGCGTTGTAGTAGCGTGTGCGGCTCAGCTCCAGATACTGCTCCTCCACCGGGTCGGCCGGCACTTGCTGGATGGCCAGCCAGTACAGAGACTGCTCTCTGCACACTCAGAGAACATGGAGGAAACGTTAGGCCTCGTAACAATAAATATTAGAGATGCTCCGATCGCCGGAATCAGTATCGGCCGATACCGATCAAGTGGGTGGGGGCTATGGGGATCTTCCATTCAAAGTGATGTTTAAAACTCAGTTAATGGGGCTCATTCACTGGCGCTTCCACAAACAACAACCAACATAATTATTACATTCAAATGAAGTACATTATTCAAGTTTACATTAACTTTGGATAATAACATGGGAGAAATGAGCGGAAGCGCTCTCTCTCTCTCTCCTGACAACCTGTCAGTATCGTCTCATGCAGCTCTCAGATCCAGTAATGAGTGACCGGGCAGTGAAGAATAAATATATGTATAACTAGTTTAGCTTGTTCCAGAGGTAGATAAAATGGCTAAGTGTGTAAGGTCTAACTCTTAGTGTGTGTTTTGCTCCGCTCACCGGTCCGTCACAGCGGGTGGAGCTGCAGGATTTCTGCTTCACACACGTTGCATACCGCTATTTTACTGTCATTTTCGGACACCTTAAAATACTGCCAGACTGGTGAAGCCATTTTGGCGAGCTTGTATCATGTATTTTACGTCATGTGATCGGCTCTCACGATCGGCCTTTATAGAGAGCACCGATGGATCGGCAGAGAGTGAATATCGGCCGATATCGTTTGGAGCATCCCTAATAAATATAGATGAAAACGCTGTAAGAAACCGTATACGATGGGATTTTAACCAGAGGAACATTAACGTTTATCTATAACTCTCCATAAAGTAGAAGTGTCAGCCAAACAAAAATACAAAACATGTTTTAATCATTAAATAAATAAGAAAAGAAATGTCAGTACATGTCAGAATCAGGTAAACATTTACTTAATTTTCTGAGCAATTGCTTATATCTATTTTGCTGTCCCTCGAAACAAGACAAATTGCGGATGTGGAACACAGGCTTTGCTTATTGCCTCACAGAATCAGACTGGCTTTGCGTACAGACACAACATCCAGCTCGTGCACGCTATGTTCCTACACAGAGATAGAATCATAATCAGCCACTTCTAAAAAACGATAGCTGTAGTCTTACCTCTGTTTGCTGGAAATCTCCTCCGGCTTGGGGCTCCAGCCCACTGGCACCAGTCGCAGGTTGTCTAGCCGGTTGTCCACGGTCACAGAGTTGATGTGGATGACCTGAAAGCTGGGGGCGATGCCTCCTCTGTGCTTCTCCCTAGGTCAAGACAAGTATCAAGATAATAAGTCAACCAGTCTCTCACCAGTTACAAAATAACAGCGGCTCATTAAGACGTCATCCACTGATGTAGACGTGCTGGGGAATATCCTTTGCGGCACCTTGTTTTATAGCACTTTGGTAATTTTAAGGAACAGCATTTATTAGACATAAGAGGTTTCATACTTACTCTAGGTCAAAAGAAATATGTAGCTCACCATACTTAAGATAAAGACCAATAACAAGTGACTGTTAATGCCAAACTTTTGAGATAAAGTACTGGTCCACTGTTCCTTTTGACATAAATCTGATGCAAACAGGAAAAGTTTTTGAAGGACAGAGTCAGCTACTAAGAACCAGCCTGCACGGGTATAGATAAAATCCTGTTTCTTAAGATAAAGAAGCACAAGGAGATTAGGTTGTCCAAGGTTTCAATGATGGCTGCTGCAAAGTGCCCTGTTTAGCATTCATCTTGCAAATATAACTGTTTTTGATCACGTTCTTGCAAGTTTAGGTTTATTATGACTCTTTACCTCAGACAGACAATAAGTCCTTTGTGAATATATGAAAAAATTACTTACCAGAGCAGCTCATGCAAAGGCCTTCCTGCCCAGCGGCCTTTGCCAATGTCGAAAGCGTAGGCAAAGATTTTAGCTCCATTGCCATCTGCATCTACCTCCATGCGTGCCTGGAAAAGAGACAAATGTCCTTTAAACATTGGCAAAATCAGAGAATGCAATTTCATCAATACTTTTACTAAACATGCAAACTTGTAGCTGAATCCTAATTGATTACCTCAAACGCATAGTTTTCCACAAGCGGTATGTCCTGTTCATCAATCAGTGTATATTTTGTCTGAAATGAAAGAATGGAGAGAAAATATGTTAATGTTAAAGAACCACAACTACTACAGTATCAGCCATCTTCTCATGACCTGCCAATCTTTTGGGAGCTTTACATGAAACTAGGGATGCACGATAATTATCGGCCCGATATTAGGAATTATGACGTCATCCCGATAAACCGATAACAGTATTAATAGCCCCGATAATATACAATATTTTTTTTGGGTACAAAAAAAGAAAAAAATACTGCGGTGTGGGTGGATTGGGATGAGGGGCGCTTGTTTTTCACTCGGCTCCTCCCGTTTTGCCAGTACTGTGGTGTTAGTGGTTTAGGAAGAGGGGAGTTCTTCACAAATCCAGCGCTCCCTAATACTTCGAACCTGATCAGTCACCTGAAACATCGCCATCGCTACGATGGTGTTAAAAGCGTACGAAGACAATAATACAATACAGTGTGTGTGTGTGTGTGTGTGTGTGTGTGTGTGTGTGTGTGTGTGTGTGTGTGTGTGTGTGTGTGTGTGTGTGTGTGTGTGTGTGTGTGTGTGTGTGTGTGTGTGTGTGTGTGTGTGTGCGCGCGCGCGCGCGCGCGTTGGAGCTATGTGCAACTCAAGGCATATGCTCGAACCGGAGCAGCCTGGACGCTGCAATCATGTTGCTGAGTGTGCTGACTTCTCCTACAATGTCCCGCTGTCTGCTTCCTGCATCAAGTCAAGTGCTCGGCGCAGTTGTGTGGATAGAGCGCTCCTCTGTTTTCATTTAAACAGCTCCTTATATCCGTTAGCGCAGCTAGCTAGCACCCGATGCTAACAACAACAATGCACGTACGGTCTCTCTCTTGCTCACTCGCGCCACACAAACACACACCCTCCCGGTCCTCCCGATGGCCAGTCGGTGCCTGCCGGTGAGCGTGGAAGTGTGGTCTGCCACAAGCGGACAGCAGGAGCAGGGCTGTCAGCATCAGCTTGTAGATGGTATTATAAACTCGATGCGCTCTGAAGCTACGGGGCGGCCGTGGAAAAAAAATACACATGCGTTAATCGCGTTAAAATAATTAGTGGCGTAATTTTTATTTTTATTATCGGTTATCGGTATCGGTCTTGAGAAGCAGGAAGTTATCGGTATCGGTTTCAAAAAACCAATATCGTGCATCCCTACATGAAACCCAATGCGTTAGGGGTGTAACGGTATTAGAGATGTCCCGATCCGATCATGTGATCGGAGCCGATCACGTGATTTTCAAAAAATCGGGGATCGGGATTTTTTTAATAAAATATTTTTTTTTTATTAAATGTTACAAAACAAAAATGACCATGTTCACGTCTTAAAGTCATCCTGAGGACTTAGTTTTGGTTTAAAATTACACAACATCATGTATGTGTTGCTTTCTTTGGGCTTGTTTTCATAGACCTGGTTGCTTATTTCTCTCAAATCTGGCAACAGAGTGGGCGCAGTGTCTAATAGTAGCAGTAAGCTAACGAGAGGCTACGTTCAGCTGGTGACTCGGGAGTCGGGACAGAGAAAATGTCAGGAGTTTGGAAGTATTATAAAATTGAAAGCGAAGGCAGTGTAACAGCCAGATGCAATGTTTGCTAGGCAGAGGTTCCGCGTGGTGGAAAGTACAGAGCTACGTTCAACACGACCAATCTAATACGCTACCTGAGAAATAAACACCAACAACAACACGGCGAGTACACAGCGGCCACTCAGGTAACGGCACTGAAACAATCAACACTTTCAGAGACTTTTAAAAGGAAAGAGAAACTGCCCCAGAACAGTGAAAAGGCCAACACAATAACATCCAAGATAGCTGAATTCATCGCGTTGGATGACCAGCCGTTATCTGTTACCTTTTTTTTCTCTTAATGCATTGCATAAAGATCGGATCGGGAAAAATCGGTATCGGCAGATTGTCAAAATCAAATGATCGGAATCGGATCGGGAGCAAAAAAAGGTGATCGGGACATCCCTAAACGGTATATGTATCGAAAATATTCGGTATGGGCCCTTCGGTTCGGTACACGTGTGTACCGAACGAATATAACGTTAAACGTAATAAATTGAGAACGTGAAAAACGTTTTGGAAGTAATCTCAGGTGCTGCGATGCAGCGTTCGAGTAGCATGTTCCTGCAGCCCATGCTCCGGGCGGGGCTACAGGAACGCAGCGTTCAGTGTAATTTTAACGCGTCATAGAGCGACCAAGTCATTTCATTGGACGAGAGGCAGGTCACAGGGATGCATTCAAATGTAGTCAGTTGTTTGAGGAACTGTCGAAATGGCGAACGCAGATAAAGTTGAGCTCGAAAATCCTCCAGCATCATTGAAGTCTCCGGTTTGAGAACATTTTGGTTTCACAGTTACGTACAAGGATGACAGACAAAGACAGATGGACCAAACCAAAGCCGTTTGTCTGCATTATTCAACTACAATTGGTTACGCGGCTGGCAATACATCAAACTTGCACACTCATTTGAAAAGGCATCACCCGAACGTGAATATCACCGGTACCAAAAGAAAAATTACTGAAGTGCAAACCCAACTCCCACTAGCATTTAAGCCTCCACCACTCGCAAAAAGTTATGTTAGCAAAGCGCTAGCTGGCTGTATCTGCTACCTCTGAGAGGGTGTTCTCCACAGCAGGAGACATTGTTAGTGCCAGCAGATCTGCCCTTGCGGCAAGCAAGTTAATTTTTCTTTAATAAAACATGAAAATACAATGACAAGCAAGCAAGTCCTGATGTCAAGCTGGCTGCTTAGTTGAGTACTATACAGTTCAAGTAGATTATTTCAGTTCATCGAAATGCTGCACCTTAATGTTTCTTTTATTATATTTTGTATTTATTTGAGTGAATATTCACAGTTTAATAATAATTAAAAACCCAAAAAAAATATGTTATGTTTTGTGAGTAGGCTACTAGTACAGTAAAAATACAGATTATTTCAGTTCATCCAAATGCTGCACCTTAATGTTTATTTTATTATATTTTGTATTTATTTGAGTGAATACATTATTCACAGTTTAATAGTAATTAAAAACCCCCAAAAAATATTTCATGTTGTGTGATCATTTTTTCTGCTGTACCGAAAGCGTACCGAACCGTGATCTAAAAACCGAGGTACCGAACCGAAATGTTTGTGAACCGTTACACCCCTACAATGCGTAAAACAATATGAGAAAAGAAACCATTTAAAATAATGTAAAGGCTTCTCCCCTAGGGATTCACAAATAGCAGGTTCAGTAGAATTATTCAAATCAGCAAACTATTCAAGAATGTAATTTTTAATTTAGCTTTAAAAAATTCAAAATGTTTTTAGCTACTGAATAGTTATTAAAGGAATGGTATGCTCATGACACTCATTTTTAAAAAATTATCATCCGATAAAACAGACCAGTCTCTGCCAGTCTCTCTTTTTTTTTTTTAATCCGATGACATTATCAGTGATTTTAAACTGATTATATACCGAAATAACATCAACACTGTGGGCGCCGCCATTTCCCGGACGTGACGTAATCCATGCGTTTGGTTTTCGAAGACACGTTGATCTCCATGTTATTTACTGTAGTTTCTCTCTTCAAATATGCCTCACTGTATCGCAAAATATTGCCATAATTCGGATAGGAACAATCCACGGAATGCTCGGTTCCATCTGTTGCCAAAAGGTAAGCATAAGAAGTACATTCGGAGGCAGTGGCTAGCGAAATGTGGCCGGCCCGAACCGAGAGATTTACAGGCTCATGTATGCAGCGAACATTTCACATTTCCGGACGACTACTCTGAGAGTATGATCAAACATAACATGGGATTTAAAGAACAACCATTACTCAATGGAGATGCAGTACCATCGGTCTTTCTGGTGTCATCACCGACCAGGACACCAGTTCGGCCAGTTGAGAAATCGCCCTCTGCAAGTGTGAAGCGACGGAGGAGCAGAAGTAGTGCTCGGAGTAAGAATAAGGTATGTTATAGCGCATTTCCATTGCAGCGGCTAGCCCCGTTTTAACGTCCAGGCCAGGACAGTTTTTGGTGGCCTTTCCATATAGCGTAGTACCGGCTAGTGTGTATTTTACCCCAGTTTTTTCCGGCCCCATAAAATCGTGATTCTATGGCCAGGGACAACGAAGCTGAGTATGCTAAACTAGAGAGGGAATCGCTAGCAAGGGTGGTACTACATGCATACATATAGTATCTTATATCATCTTCCCATTATACACACATGCATTTCCAAACATTTGGACTACCTATGTTGCAAATGTATTCTCTTTTCAATTTACACACGGCATCTATTGCACGTCTGTCCGTCCTGGGAGAGGGATCCCTCCTCTGTTGCTCTCCCTGAGGTTTCTCCCATGTTCCCTTTAAACTGTGGGTTTTCTTCGGAAGTTTTTCCTTGTACGATGTGAGGGTCTTAGGACAGAGGGTGTCGTATTGTCATACTGATATGTATGGATGAATTCCCCCATCCAATCTCTTCACATTGGTCAAAACTTGTTCCTCTGCTGACGAGTCCGAACTGAAATACTCCACCATATTTCCGTGTGTTGACAAAGTGAACGCATGGATGACGTCACGACCATCACGTGACTACTGAAAATGGCAAACATGGCGGCGGCCAGACGGAATATACAGGTCTTGATAAAAAAGAGCTATAAAATCATTATTTACCGGGGAATATCGCTGATTTCTTCAGGGTATGGTTTAAACATAACGTTTCACTAAATACTGAAGTTTTGATTAATTATCTAATGAGTGGACCATTCCTTTAACAATAGATTATTTCCAAATTAGGCTTTAGTCTATACTTATGCATGCAAGTATTATGTACAGACTTGCAAAGTCAAACAAGACTGCTTATTAAATCTAGCATGTTTTCCGAAGGCTAGTACAATAACAAATGATAAGCAGCAGTTGTAGGTGTGTTCAAACTCGTATTTTGGACCTACAGGTGACAGCTGCAACACAGACATAAACATAACCCTAAAAGTACACGTCATCACGAGAATAAGCTTCAGCTATTTTGATCCAACATTATATCAACCACATCTGGAATCGAGATGTTGCATGTTTAAAAAAAAAAAAAAGGACCATCAGAGCATCGTGTTGATCTGTATACCCGAGCACCTCTGTAGGAAGGTGGGACTTCCTCACACGCACGTGACAAGATACCAACACAGCAGCCCCACGCTACACAGAGCATGGTACACCTCAGCACAGGGTGGTGGTGTCCACATACCAAAAGGTTTAAACATGCAATGTGACACTTTGTCTCGACTGCCAGCCCATTGTTAACAGGAGTGACATTGTAAATAAGGTGTGTGACTCCTGACTGTAGATGTGTCACTCAGCAGGTGGGTAACTGATTCTTCACAGATTCAACTGGAAAGGCTCTGGACCCTTTATCTTGAGTGTCTTGTTGTGACACACATCATTCAGCCATAGTTTAACGCCTCACAAGTGTTGAATAGTAAATAAGGAACTAAAACAAACAATATGCACGTTTACGGCCACAGATGTTGAATAAGTGTGCCATCCTGTCTATGCTTTGTCACGTTGCACCAAACAAATCAGTTGATGGAGCATAATGGCTTCCTCATTAGCAGACACTTCAGTGTAATCCAAATAACACAGCTAGCGTGGCAGTGCTAACACTAACACCGACCGTTATAAAAGACAACAACCACCGTCGAACAGAAACAAATAAACACTATCTCCATTTCTACCCCTCACCGGTAACGAGAAAATACGACCCCATGTGTTTACATGTGTGTTATTATTCCAAGGTTTAACGCCAGATAACAGTAACCCGCTACATGCTAGTTAGCGTTAGCTTCGAGACTGTGTGGTGGCGGAGACAGAATACCAGTCTGCCTCGGCCGGCTCCTCTAATCCGTGCACTGCGAGTGAAATCACTAACGCTGGTAATGGGTTGATAACCATTCAAGCTGTCCAACAGCATCGACACGTCACTGCGAAACCATTTTCCATCGCCTTTTGTGGTCCCCGCGGGCCCTCCTACCCCGACCGCACATGGCAGTTCTGGGATCCAGCTCACCTTCCCGGCCACACGGCCGAGCCGCACAATCCCGAGCTTGAAGTCCGACATCAGGAGGACGGGCGGCGCAGACACGTATCCAACCGAACCGGTGTTCAGGTGTAAAGCTCGCCGGGGCAGCCCCTCAGCCCCGCTGTGATGCCAGTGTGGATGAACTGGGTGTCTGTTCGCCCTGACTCCGGGTCTCTACGGCAGCAGCCTAGCCTCGGTGACACACCACCGCTGCTGCTGCTAGCGCAGGAAAGCCGAGCTGCTGGAGGGGCGGGAAGGAAAGAGCCAACAGTGAGGCCGTCCAATCAGCCGGGACGTTACGTTTTCTCTCATACATAACGTCCGATCATGTCGTCCGACGACTATTTTTAACGACTGTCTGTTTCAGGTATTACGTCATTACACTCTCGTGACAACTTTTTTCGCGCGAAATGTTTGATGGGTGGATAGTGGCCAGTGTCAAACATGGTTCAACAATAATATCCAATGCCTCAAACAGTTGCTTGACCTACATTGTCTTCTTATTAATTATTCTATTTGATGTCTATTTATAATATCTTAGTCACCTCAAAAAACGTTGCTAGTTCCCAAGATGCTAATCCCAAATGCTTCATTGATGCTATCCAGCAAATACTTATTTGCAAAGAAATAGAAGTGGCACTAATGTGAATTGCTCCTTTTGTGTTTGAAAATGAAACAACCATAGTTGTATACTTTTACATATCGAACCGTCTATGATTTTATTTTTTAACTATCACTGAATTTACAAAGGTTATTTATATATTTGCACCACGTAATTGTATTGTAATGAAGGCTAACATCCATTGGCTGAACAGGGAGCCTAATAATAATAATGGCATGTCTTGATGTCTATCTTTGAGTTTGGTATTGAGTTCCTAGATCCATGCCTTCTACTCATCTGCTGAGCCGTATTTGAGTAGTACCCCTGCCGTGAGGTACTGCGCACTGCAGTGAGGGGCTTCTCGTATTTGACGTAAAAAATGTTGCTGCTAAATCAGCTTGATGATGTGAGACCATTGAGTATTGTAGCCTATATGCTGTACATCAGTGTCACATCCTTCCACTGAAAACATAAAGCAAAAAGAAAGAAATCATTATAGAATGACTGCTTTTTGAACATACATTTTAACTATACTGCAATTTATATGTCCACAAATTCAAAGGAATGTACAACTTATTATTTTCATCCCAACACTCATTGATGCTCACAGTGCAGGCCCTATATCCTTGTTTTGATCCCTCACAAATGATCTTAAGGACCTGACACAGTATCAGCAGCGTTTTCTTGCAGGTAGCAAAGCAGGTGAGCACCCTCTAGGGATCAGGGTCTGTATCACAGAAAACTTAGAAGATTTAAGAATAATTAGGAAAACAGGAGTTTTACTTTAAAAACGTTTTCATTAATTGTTGATGATCAGCAGGGTTTCCCAACAAATCTTATTTCAATTATATAAGGCATATTTATACTTTAGTTAATTTGTGTATTAGTGTATTGAAAAGTTAAACATGTAATGTTGTTCTTAAGAGGAATAGCATTGGTGAGTTAAAGCGGTTGCCTTGTGCCAACTCAACGTGTTTGCAACATTACATTTTTGTGTTGTTGTTTTAACTTTTTACGTACAGTAGTCCATGCGCTATGTCTGAAGTTGATGATGTAAAGCCTGCATGGCTAGTTGTTCCCATTACAAAACAGCTTTTTTTTTGTTGGAAACAATAGCAGTCCTGTGCCTTTGCTTTTCCCATTTTAGCTGAAATGAGGAAGCACCTTGTCTCAGCCCGAAGGCACCACTTTTTTTTCTTTCAATCACCCATATGGAGTTACTCACAGACATGGAGCTGGGAGGTGTGGCATTTCCTTTTGTGGGTTTGAATTTCTTGAGATTTGATCTGTTTCCTCCCAAATACATGTGTCGCTTTAACAACAAGTCTTTCTTTTAAGCTTAGTTTTTAAATGTGAAGCCTTTTACTCCCCCTTTTTAAAAAACAAACAATTGTCATAATTGTTCTCTTCAAGGAGTTAAAAGTAAGTTAAGGGGAATATTTTATCAATTGCCTCTAGGATTTTATGACAATATTTCATTGGCAAATTTAATAAACATTGAATTCCAATAAAATAAATAAAGTCCAAATGAAAGTCAGCACAATGACTCAAGAACGGCTCATACATTGATCATTTTTGTTTCACACAATAAACTGTGAAACACAGTTTATGCTTTGTTTAGTTGAAAGTTTGTTTAAAAAGATACATGCAACACCAATGTAGCCTAGATGAAAGTCAGGACTTCGTGTGTAATCCTTATATGATAATAGCTTATCATTGTATATGGCATAATCACATAGTAATAATAATTTACGATTATAAACTGGATATGTTAGTAAATGTTGTGGAGTCGGACACACCCTACTGTTGGTTTATAAATGGAAGCATACTTCTTGAGATGCTAGTTGCAACCAAAACCAACTCACTGCAGAGTCACTATACATGAATGAGCCTGGCCATCGATGAAACAGACCATCCTTCTAAAGAACATTTGTTGTTATTGTCTCTGAATTCATAAGCTTTTCCAGACAGGGTGTTACTCACTTTATTGCTGAACAGAGCTGTCCCGAGGTGTGGCTGCACCTGATCTCTGGGCACACACATATTATGAAACCATTTATCCATCACACCTCTCCGCCCTGGAAAATGTGATTATCCTCTCCCACAGTTTTTTCCCCTCAATGGTATGTAAGTAAGCAACTTCCAAATGAAATTATTAAACTGAAACAATCCTTGACTGGATGACATTGTTCTAAACTGTTAGTTTATTTGTTTTAATAATTATCAGGTTATCATTATTCAGAATGCTGATGTCGTGAACAATGTTTAACAAACAAAAGAAAGAAAGAAATTCAATTTTTTTGTCATGTGAATATAGTTTGTGAAGAGTTTTGTCTAATGTAAAGTTACAAAAAAAGTCATTTAATTGTTTTAAAGATCAATTGGGTTATAAAATGGTTTGCACATACAAATGGGGATATATAATATAAAAGATAGGGGAAAACACATTCCTAATATAACAGTGAGAGGCATTTTAACAAAGTCACCCCTCTTAACTGTTTATGAACGTTTTTGTGAATATCAGATAGTTCAGACAATGTTTTCTGATATTCAAAAATGTAAATCCTTGTGTATGTATTTCTCTTGAATCCTGTTACAGAGTTAAACACATCAGCATGTTTTATCATTTTAGTTTATTTGCATACATCATTAGTGCAAGCATTGGAGTTAAACATAGACTAAAAAAAACAATAGCAAATCATCCAAACATAGTCCAATGTGTTCAATGCAAAAAGAGGTAAAGTTCTTAAGTGACCAAAAATATGTATTTTTAAAAGGTGGAGAAACTGGAAATTAAAGAAGGTTTTAAAGAATGAAAGGTATATGCACATTGCACATCCAGCTTTTTATAAGGCCACTACTAGAATATAAACACCAGCTTGTGATTTATTAGGCTACAACACAATTCTAAGACGGTTATCAGCTGACGCCCAAATCAAACAACTGAGAACCAGAAGAGCAGAACGTTGTTTTCCCTCTCAGCTCTGACCTCTGGTGTCCATGTTACTTCCGTGTTCTGCCCACCTGTTCCACCTGTATTACTGCGCCGCAGGTGACTGTATGTGCGTCTCGATGCACCTGCTGCGTTATTCTGCCATGACCGAGGAGCTCACAACCTGCGAGTTAACATGCCCGTCTTCACCGGAGAAGACTTTGGATGTTGTGAAAAGTAAACCGATGGATTTGGAGCAGCCTATTTTCTCGGTGCTGAGCGGCGGGGTGAAGCAGCAGCCGGCGGAGGGGGACACCGCGGGGACACCGGCTGCGACCACCCCCGACACCGAGTCCGGGATCTTCTCCGGGGAATGTGAGCTGTGTGTGGAGCATGAGTCGGAGCTGGACTGGTTCTGTGGCACCGAGCAGAGACTCATCTGCTCCCACTGCGCTATCGTGGGTCCCTGCCACGGACACTCTGTGACCCCTGTGGCCACCAGAGTAACCGCAGTCAGGGTGAGTGAACTGCTAATATTGTATATTAATGTCTGTTTTTAAATGTATTGCCTGAGTTTTGCCATAATTTTATTAATATTAGCTTTAGAAATGTAAAAGGTAGATATTTTTCTTTATTGGGATACCTTCAGGGTTAGATAATAGCCCAGGAATGTTACTTTCACTTTGTTTGAATGTTTGTTTAAACCTTTTTATTTGCCCTGTTATTTTCCTGTTAGACAGGTTTAACAGATTTTCATCTGCATTAGAACATATCATTCTAGATCCTTTTAAGTTTATTTTATGAAAGAAAATGTGGAGTTTTCCTACTTCATTCACTCACTCTGTTGAGGATTGTACCTGTTATAAGGACTCACTTAAAAGTGTGGAGAATAATGCTCACATATTTGACAGTATAAAATGTGTAGTTAGTAATCCTTTCTTGGGTGCGCCACATGTAGTTTTTCTAGCTGATTCTTATGCATGGTATTTAAAAAGACAGGATTTTCTTGTTGTGTCTCCTCCAGCTGATGAGTACGTGTGTGTGACTGTGTGTGTGTTTCAACAGAACCATCTGGTAGATGTGTGTGAGAAATTGCAGCTGCAGGCTCTGAGGATTGAGAGGTTTATCGAGCAGACGCTGACAGCCAAAGAGCAAAAACTTCAGGTGAGAAACACATGTGATCCCCACCCACTAAACCACACACTAATGATCACACACAGAGGGGCCAACCTCAATACAAACACATTATCAAGTGAAGCAAACACTGTTTCACAAGCAGCCTATGTCGGCTGGCTCTGCTTTATGAAAAGTCCCATGTGACAATCTTGATGTGCTTTGCAGACACGTGTTGAATTTTATGTATGTGGAACCTACTGACCCTTATCATAAGGCATTAGGATTATTTTCATTGTCAATTCATGTGTCAACTATTTCTTCTGAATAATTGTTCAATCTAAAGTATGTCAAAAAAATAAATAAAAATAGCATCATCCCCACCCAAATTGGTTGTTTAGTCCAAATAACTGTTACAAACCACAAATATTCAGATTTCAATGATGTAATAACGGATATAAAGCTTGAATATAGTGAATGATTGACATTTTAGCTGAGAGAGCGTACATGTGAAACCGTTATTGTCACATTAGTAGGGAGGAAACATTCACAAAATGTCGTGTTTCATGTTAAGAATACAATTGTAGTTATTTTGAATATTATGGATTTTAATTGTGTCTTTTTCTTACTTTTCCTTTAACTATTATAACAGTAAGCTATTCAGATCATTTTAACCCAAACAGGTGAAACACTTTGCAGTTGTAAATGCTTGAGTAAGAGAGAACAAAAACACAATATGTTTACTAGGCATGTATAACTTGCTGATTCAGCCAATTGAACACCTCCATTCGACAAAGCAAAGGTTGCCTCCTTCAGTGCACCCTTATTTATTAACCTCCCTGAGCACAATGGGTGTCTCAAGTTTTCATAGGGTTACAAGTTACAAGTTAACACTAGGAAATCAAACCTCAAGCAAACAGTAAAGGCAGGTCAGACAAATATGTAGATACCTTATCTGAGCAAGAATCAAGTCCCCAAACAAATGTTTTCTGTAACAACATTGTACACATTTCATCTGTGAAAACAAAACATTGGATTTAGAATCTGGTCAGTGAATATTTGTAGCTGTCTTTGTTTGTTTAAGGTCTAACATGGGATGCCATTGTGTGAAGTGTCAATAACTACCTGCTTTTATGGCGCCCACTGTCGATTGGCTGCATGTGTGCACAGAAACATGGGCGGGACACTATTTTATCCTCATGTTTCCCTATGTTTTATTAATTGGATATTGTTCTGTATGACAACCACTGTCTCTCACTAAATATCCCACTGAAAGAAGAAAACAGTCCTTAATGATCTCTGCCCCTAAGACCACTTGCAGACAGAATTGCAGCTCGATAGGCTGATCCCAAAAAGACCATTTTAAAGTTCAGTTAAGGGCTTGGAGGCTAATTCAATTGGAAATTGTGTTTCTTTTGCCAGATGTGTTTAACCTTTCCCTCTTTCTAGGTATATGACTTCATGTTATTGCCTACTTTGTGTGTTGTTGTATGTATCACGGTTTTGAACGTATCTTGATTGAGACAACTATTGCTTCTGTCTTGCAAGACATCCTTGGAAAAAAGGAAATCCCAATACCAAAATGAACCTGCTTAAATCAAGTTTTTTTGTCTTTTATTTTCAAAAGTCATAAAATGCTTCAATACAAATACCTAAATTTAAGGCAAGACATACCAAAAATAAATAATAAAATAAAATAAACATAGACACATGAACAAAAAGAAAGAAAAAAGCAACAGTAGCAGTAGTAGCAAAAACTGCTATTGGTAACCAGTCCCTCACAAAATCCTCAAGACTACATCTCAACTCATCTGAGTCTCTCCAAAATAAGTTGTCCTTGATTTTCAACTATGGAAAGACCCAGACTAGAGTTGCGAAAAAATTAGCTTTACTTCTTTATTATTATTAACAGCTGGGGGGATTGATTGACTTGTATTGCCTGCGGCTTTGAGCTCTGGGAACAGGACGGAGCTGCCATCCATGGAGGACCTTTACTCCCAGCAGCTCAGAAAGAAATCCCTCCGGATTATAAAAGACCCCCATCACCCTAGCCACAAACTGTTCTGCCTGCTGCCGTCTGGCAGGCGTTACCACAGCATCCGGACTAAAACCACCAGATTCAGGGACAGTTTCATCCCACAGGCAATAAGACTGTTAAACACCTGAACTGCTGAAGCAACATCTGTTAAACACCTGAACTGTTGAAACAACATCCATAATATTCATCTGGCTGCTACTTAGAAATTATTTATCTATTTATCTAATATATCATATTCCAATAACTTGCATATAGACTCTTATTGCACTATTTCACTATTTAACTTTTTTTAAACTATTTTTCTTTTCCTTTTTGTATTTACTATTTACTTGCACTATATTTGTCTGTTTATCTGTGTTTTGTGTTGCACTGTTGGAGAAGCCTGTGAACTAAGATGTTCATCGGCATAACTACACTGTTGTAAAATATGTTTTAGTGCATGATTTGAAGATTTTTATAAAATTGGAATCATTACACATTATGCTCGAGAATCTTAAAAGTTCAAATAAACCTGTGTTATACACTCCCATGAAGATATTTAGCAATTTTTTCTCCACCAGAAGTCTAACATTTATTTTCCTTCTCTCTGTTGGCGTAGGTAGGGGCGAGCAGGGCCAGGGAGCATATCCTGGCTCAGGTCAGCGCAGCGCGTGAAGCCCTGGAGGAAGAGGAGCAGCGTCTCCTGGAGCAGGTGCAGAAGGAGGAGGAGCGGGTGGAGCAGTGCCTCCTCACCCAGAGAGCCCACTGGAGCAAAGCTTTGGCAAATCTGACGCAAACACGCTCCGGCCTGGTGCACACACTGACGCACACTTCAGAGGCACAACTGGTGGTGAGAGACAACAACATTTTTGTTCAGGGACGACTGGGGAATATTTTTGAACAAAAGAAGAACTTGTGCTAAAATAAGTGTAACCTGATAATGGTCATTCATTATCTATAATGCTTCCTGTCTTTCAGACCAGTGTCCAGGAGATAGCTGAAAGGTAATTGTTTTCTACTTAACATTTCTAGTGAATATTTCTTTCTTTCTTTCTCAGTACCAGAGAGGTCATATTTGTTCTTCTCTTGCTGTTTGTCAGGGTGGAGGTGGCGGATGGGGTTGGGGAGCCCTGTGACACGGAGCAGCTCAACATGAACTCAGCCTGTAGCGACAGCAAGCTGCTGAGGAGCCTCTGGGCCACTGCAGTGCTGCTGGGGCCAAACGGTTAGTGCAGTGTTATTCGATCCTCATGGAAACCTGATAGATGTATCAGGATCATTGCCCACAACTATAATAGTAGTTAGCATAACTGCAAATAGGTCTGTCCCAACATTTAGATTTTCTATTCCCATTTATTGTGGGCAAAATGACCCAATAACAATTTTATCAAAAAATAAATAAAAAATGTATCTTTACCTTTTTTAATTGCGCATTTTTCATCACACTTAAAATACAACTGTATTGACGAGGACAGAAATCCCATAATTACAACTGTACAAAAGTGTACCGAAAGAAATGAAATGTTAAGGACCCTAAGTTATTTACACAATATTACCATATGTGAATTATTAACATGATTTAATATTTAATTTAAGTATTAGTACTCCTAATGCAGAATGGCTAATGTATGTGTAAACATTAATAGACCTTAATAGTCATAGTAGAAAAAGCCCAGGTTTAATAATTGTGTTATTAGCTACACATGTGCTATTCCCACAATGATAAAACATTTCTACTCAGAGAAAATACAAATGTTTGGTATATTTTGCCCACAGAACTTGTCTGAACTTATCTAAAAATATATTGTTCATAATCAGTAATATACATGATCCTGATATATATCTCTCCCTAGCTGGAAACAGCAGTGATTGTTTGGGGCCTGGAAGGTTTTGTGTAACTGAGCAAGTCTTGAAATAAAATGAAGAAATAGTAAAGGTAAACAAATAAAGAAGCAAATTAAAACATATATTCAATTTACTGTATCTCACAATTTTATTTTAGATAATTGTTTACATGATTTTGGTACATTGAACAACATTATGTTTATTTATCAAGCCATTTTTTCATCTATTTCTGACCATTAATCCATCTTTTTCCTCTTCCCACAGCTTATGGATCATTTTATTTGAAGTTTTATGAGCGCACAGTGAGCCCTCTCCTGTCCCTGTCTGACGACTTCTACACTTTGACCTTCTCCAACAAAAAACATCGCCAACCGCTGCCCTACGACCCGGCACGCTTCGACTGCTGGCCCAACGCTCTGGGCTCTCTGTCCATGTCCTCTGGCACCCACAGCTGGGTGGTGGATGTGGGGGAAAGTGGTGCCTTCAAGGTGGGGGTCTGCTACACCTCTCTGGAGCGCAAAGGCTCAGGGAACGAGGCTCGGCTGGGGTACAACAGCCAGTCCTGGGTGCTGTCTCACTACGACGGGGACTATTCCTTCTGCCACGCGGGGAGGAAGGAGCCCCTGCAGGTGGCGAGGAGACCCCAGAGGATCGGCCTGCTGCTGGACTGGCCCAGTGGGACGCTGTTGTTCTACGAGCCAGACTCCAGCGCTGTGCTGCACTCCTTCACACATTATTTCAACGCCCCCCTGCTGCCAGCGTTTGCAGTTACTGACCGCAGCATCACTATTCTGCACTGACACGCAGCCAAAAGACTCAATGACCTCAAACATGTGAAGATATTCTCCAATGTAAATATGATCAGCAGCAAATTATCCTCCATCTGATTGTGCAGTTATGAAAAAGCGTGAATTTGTATTTATGTAATTATTAGCTGCTGACTCTTTATTTTTTTACTGTTTTTAACAATTTAATAGATTTTAATTTAGAAATAATCATATTATTTAACTTTACATGTAAAGAAAAAGTCCACTGGTTGATTCAGGACTGTTTGTAATGTTGTGTGACAAAGTAACTCTCAACAGAAATATCTTTTAATGATGTTACTGCATTATGCTCAGTTACCAGCTGAAAATCCCACATTCGTTCTTTTATGCAAGAGCAGAGTTTTGTTTTGTGTCTATTTGCCATATCAGTTATCCTGATTAAGGACTCGGCAGGAAAATAAGATATGTCAAGAGAACCAAAAAATAAAGTACTTAACGTACAAATACCACAAAGTGAAAATAGAGTAAATCTATTAGTAGTCCTTGATTGAAAATGTTACTTGATATGTTGGAAATACACTTTAAGTAATAAATTGAGCAGAAATGTGTCCTCTTTGTCTTTAACAATTACTTAGAGGTCGAAGTGATATCTTCACAATGTTTGTTTCATATAACCAACACTCCAAACCTCAACATTATTTAAAAAAATAGATAGAAAAGAGCAGCGAATCATCACAGTTTTGAAGCTGAACATTGTTCTTACATTGATAATGACTTATACAATTTGTTTAATAGTTGACAATGACATTCTTTAAATCAATTAATAGACTTAAAGTTTCAGCTATACTTAAATATTTAAAAATGTTTTGTTTGAAAATAATCTTAATTTCTTAAGTACCAAAGCTCTCCAATATTTGAAGTGGAGAACTATAACTATATTGTTTCATATTGTTCCCTCCCAAATAAAATGAAGTAATAAAACATACTCAAGTTAAGTGCAGGTATCTCAAATTGTTCCTTTAGTATGTTACAGTCAGGATACCTGATTACATTTTCTTAGTTACATTTCACAACTCGTTAATCTCTGTAGAGTTAATATAGCCATTTTCTATTAGACACTTGGCTAAATCAAGCAAAGGCTCTAAGGTCAGAAGGATGTGAAGACCCTAATACGTGAGCTCACAAAACAAAACAAGTTTTTAGTGAGTCTTAAAATCTGAGAAAGAGACCAACTGTGATTCAACCTCAGATCCTGAGGCAGAGCAGATGTGAACACTTCCTCCACTTCAGAGTATTTTTTTAGGAGACCACCAGGGGGCAGTAATGTCAAATTAATGAATCTTTAATCCAATTTAGTAAAATAATCTTAATTCATTTAATGTGGAATACCTTCATATTTCTGTTTTAAATTCTTCAGTGTACCTTAGATGTAATCCCCTTCAATGAGTTTTCAATGTATACATTATTTTGCATTTATTTGGCATATTTATTTATTTATCAAGTCTTCATTTATTTTGGCAGCTTCTACAGTGAATGTAGTGGATGTTCCAGGATGTAGCGATCACATATATTTATTGTGATTACAGTACTATGTGGTGTAACATTGTATCAGCCAATTCCTTCTAGTCAGGCTATTATAACAGAAGCACTGTTGAGAAAAACATCTTTCCATTAGAGTCCATCAGATTTCAAACTAGTGTGTATTGTTGAACGTGTCCCATGTGATTTATCATTGAGTGTGTAACCTAAAACATGATACACATTGTGAGTGAAACACATCATCATAGTTGTTACATGTTTACATGCAGTTGTGCACATGTTTATCTTGTGCATTGTGTCCAAATCAACATTTGCATAGTGACCCTGAACTAAATGTATGCTGGGAGAGTATTTAATGAATCTCTTCACGTTTGACACTCATAAAACTAACCCTATGATGAAATGTTTCTTACTGAGAATGCTTGGAACTAAAGTTTAAAGGGGATTGTTTGCTTATGTCATACAACTGCCAAGAAATACGTACTTCCTGTTCCTCATCATGACCGTAAATAGGGGATGCATCATATTTATTTTGTGATGGCGATAAGATAACAGAAGCATCTGCTCCTTTCCCATCAATTAGTGTGCAACTGCAAAGTGAAAACTATGACACTGAATATAGTCACGATTATAATAAACTACAAAATGTGTCACGAAATAACCATTTAACAATTGGCATAACAATTATGCTGATGGACCAAAATGAATATAAGAGATAGCTCAATACAATTTTTAATATATAATTGGTATCAATGCACTTTGCTAAAGAAGCCATTTAAAACACTCATGAATTGTTGAAAGTGCAGCTTTGTGCAAAAGTAAAATCTGGGTATTTAGAATAACAGGGGAAAAACAATTCTAGTGTAAAATACTTGATATAACTCAACACTCAATGTAGCCTACACGTCAATGACAGTTGTTGATTGTTTAGGCTAATGTATAATATGGGATTTTACATTGTTCCCTGTCTAATATCATATCCAAAACTCAGTATGGGATCGGTGCATCCCTACTTTTCAAACCCGATTATAGATGACACCAGTTTATTGGTAAGTATTTGATAATGACATAATACAGTTATTAATTCTTCTTCTTTAAACCAATACATACTTCCTCTAACATTCTCAACAACAGTGTCACCTGTCATTTTGAACCGGATCTTTTCAGCAGCATAAGGAAGGCTTAAAAACTCAAGTGTTTCATCAGAATAATTTACGGCACTCAAGGTGATTCACATAATTGGGAAACCCAAAGTTTAGTAACTGTGCAATTTCTTCACATCCTTAGTTACTAACGTCCATCTCTAGTGTACTCCCTTTCAAATGTTTCAGTTTTTCCCAGCTTAAAAAGTCTTTAGCTAGGGCGATTCCTTAATTTTGCTTCTTGGTTTTTTTGTGTGTCTTTACTCATGTGTTTCACTTCTTGGTAGCACTGAGTATGACAGGAGGTGGCTCTATGTTGAGCTCTTGTCGGAGATCTTCGATGTTCTGCTCCCATCGTCTCTCGTAGAAGATACTGAGGACGCAGCGGGCCCGACGGCCATTGTGAAGAGCCCAGGGGCCCAAGGATGTGAACAGCTGCTGTAGACGGCTTGGAGAAGGGGAATTGAGAGGAGGAGTTTAGCATGGTGCCAGAATGTAGAGATAATGTGTTACCTATACCAGTTCCACCAGAAAGCACAAGGTACTTCAGTTACTGAATGAGGAAGGATTACTGATTTACAGTTAACAGGCATTGTTTCATCACAACGGTAATAATGGTTGGTTTGTTTCCTCTTATTGTCTGAGCAGGACAAATGCCAAAAAGTAGTTGCTTGGTGGGCAATATATATTTGTCAAAGTAGTGGTAATGCTTTTTAACATCTATGTGTTATTTACAGATTAAAGGCTGAGTCCTATGTAGCCTAAGAGGCCAATTAAATTGAATAAATGAAATCACAAATCCATATTTGGTAAGAAAATGTATTGCCAACTGTGTTGATATTCGTTAACTTTTCAACAAAAATGCAAAAATGTTCAGCTTTCAGCATATATTATGACAGACTAAATATGTCATCTGGTTATATCACAATTGAAATGATTATAAAACAATTGGTAAATCAAGAAACAAATCAAGAAATTAATCCCTGATGAAATTGTTTTTCTTTGCAGGCCAAAACTATTCAGAGCAAATCAAAGCACAGATTCTGCCTCCATCAGCTTGGATTTTTGCTGAGTTGAACAGTTGAGCTTGAATACTATATTGAATCAAATATTTTCACTCAAACTGTAACTAACTGTACCTTCACTCTTATTCCTACGGAGCTGACTGCTCTTACTCTCCTTGGTACAGTACTACGTTGCAGTTTAAAATCTGGTATTGTACCTTGGATTCAACCGCAGTGGCCCCAGCACAGCTCCAAGCGTACACATGGGAAGGCCAGTCTGAGCAGCTTCAAACCATTTCACTGCCACTTCACCTGAAAGCAGAAAGAACAGAGAGAAAAATACAAAGTTATCAAGATTATAACCTTATGCTTTTGGTTTTTCAGCAATTTAAAGAAAAACACCTGGGTCAATGTACATAATACTTAGTAGAAGGATTTAGATTTGGCCAAAGAAGAACACATAAAATGTTGGAGCGGACTCATATCAGGGGTAACAATGGTAGGGGTATGCTTTATTTTTTCACTGATTATAGTGTCTTAAGCGGACATTAGTGCTATCTGAGTGACCTTTTCATTCCAGATTAAAGGGGGAAGAGAAAGCTAGATTTAGGTCAAAATTGCAAACCAATCCAACATTTGTGAAGCTTGATAGCTTAACAATGTTTGTTCATTCTCTTTATATATTCTCCAGGCTAATCTAATAGTGCGTGGTGAGCAAGAAAAAAAAGCTTACATCAGCTTTTTGTAGGAAAGGGCTTTGTAGAGCAGGCTATTCTTATAGACAGTTGGGAAGTAAAAGAAGGAAATAACACATGAAGTTGTAGTGAGAAATTCATTGTTCTGTCAGACACCACATGTGTGGCTCCAGGTGCACCCTACCACTAGCATTGTTTGCCAAGTAAAAACATCTTCCTGTAACTGTATTTATTGATTTGATTGTAGAGGCCACATTTGTGCAGGATGTGTTGGAAATGTAATGACTAATATTTTACTCACCCAACATATTGGTGGGCATGCCCAGTAAGGTGTGCAGTAAATCATGGACCTCTCTGTATCTCTGCATAACGTAAGCTAGCTCCTCATTGTCCACATACTTCACGTCTGCCCTTGAGTCTGGAGTCACATGCTGACACAACAGGAAAGGGAATCCACGAGTGAAGACAAAACAGAAACTTAAAATCAGGGAATTCTGAGGAAATGTTAATCTTGTTGTAATCAGTCTTAACACAAACACTCACATTGTCCTCCAGGAAACGACAGTATTCCCTCCCAAAAGATCCGTCGGGGAGAGAGGACATCTCGCTCAGATTAAGCGTAGACAGACGGATTCTGGGCCTTTCTCTGCATTAACAAGTAAAACTTAATATACATTTCATTCAATGTATAGAAAATACTGCTTAAGAGCACCTATATTAAAAAGCTACTGAATAGTGTTACAGTGACTCACGTTAGGATAGTGTAGCCTTCAGGGTCGTTTCTCATCTTTTCCCTGAGATTTATCAACGCTAAGTGTCCTGTTGTCTCCCCCAGCACTGCAACCATGTCTGCAGGGAGAGTTTTATGAAATTATCCCCAATGCGAAATTTGAACAAAAAGGAAATTGTTTCACTGTACTGTTATCATATTTTGATAGTCTTTAATGTTGTACTGTTATATGTGTGCTGTTTGTAATTTGTTATCTGTACTCGAGTTTCCCCCAGTGGGACAATAAAGAACCAAAATAAGAATAATTATGCTATGAAATGTACAATATAGAGATTTTATGAAAATGTTATTACAAGTCCAATAATAGATTGTCAAAAAATATGTGGTACATTTAGGCTTACCATTTTTTTAACTTGTGACTAGCATCAAATTAATAGATTTAAGGGGCATTCCAGAGAAGTTACCCATAAGGCTCAAATAACTCACCACAGAGAGTATTACTCAGCCTATGAAAACAGCTGTTAAATGTCTTATGTGGCTTTGAAGGAGATTTTTAAAGTCTGGAAAAAATGTCTGGCTCAAAATGACAAATGCCGATGTCATCGTTTGTGGAAGTTAGAATGACCTGGGTGTTTGCCAGGAAGGAAGGGGCACAAGTTTTAAAAAAAATACTAAATCTGTAGGATCTAGCATTTATGGATATCACCCGATACTAAAAGTGAAAAAACACGACAGTTGTTAGTGCTCTCTTCCTCCAAGAAAGTTTCTGGGTAACTGCACTAAATTATGTGGCCTCTCTTGGTGTATAATTTCATTTCTGTTTTCAAGACATTTTAGAAGCATGTACCAGTGATCTTCAGAGAATAAAAGATTGAAAATGACTAGCTGTACTTGAACAGTTCATGAGAAAAGAAACCCACGGTACTGCCCCTGACTCTTGGTTTTCTTTTACTGTAAAATGATGCATTGAAGTCTTTGTTTAAATTATAAATGTTAGAATTCATTAGGCACTGTACTAACAATTTAGTTGAATTTACCTTCAAAAACTAGTTTGACCAGATATTCTTATCACAAGGTTGAAAAACTGAATTCTTTTGCAGGGCTTTAGTTTTCATTGTGGGATCTTTTTCAGATAATATTTCTGAAGGCTCAGGAAAACAGTAATGTATGGAAAGGACTTATATTACTTTTTGTTTATGTTATTTGTGTTATTTGAAAAAGCTATAGATTTAGAGTGAAATACTTGTTCATTCCCGCTAGGCAGTAAAATATACAGGCGTAAGGAACATTAGGGGATTTTATATTGCATCACCGGCAGAGTTATCTCCATATTTGACTATACAGTTGTTCGTCCGGCAGTGGGCTGTACAACTGTATTCAGCCATAAAAGGGAAGGCTATTTTGGGGTCTTTTTTGAGATTGCCTTAATTTGATAGTTGAAATACAGGTTAGAGAATGCAAGGGGGGTGGCATGCAGCATGTCACCAGCCAGATTAAACCCAGACATTAAAGTAAGCCTATATTTGTATCCGTCTTGCAACCTTGCCCTTTAAAAGGAGATGTAAAGTGTATAATAGACATGCACAGACAATAACAAATAATGTGGCCTGAGCCCCATGATATTATGTGTGAGTCTCACCATGTCTGTAGGGGTTTTGTAGTGCAGCCACTCCTGACCCCACAGCCAACAGGGCTTTCTGGATGGGAGTGGTGTGGATATGTCCAGGATACAGCCCATCATAGCAGCCGTCTGTAAACCTAGTTCTACTGCTGTGCACCTGGTGGACACACACTGTTGACAAAACAACATTAAAGGACTGTTTGACAACTGGACCAAGACATCTACAGGAGCCAGTAAAATCAGAAATATACTATTGCAAGATGTAGTGTACAACACAAGTCCTGGGACAGCATGTGCTTATGTTGGAGAGAAAGAGTGTATGTATTACAAATCTGAATGTGCAATTAGATATATAAAAAGAGTGAATACGATCATCGATCAAAAGCTGCTTGTCTTCATTCATAAAAGTCATTGACTTGAGAAATGTCATTCATAAATCACTGACATGTATTTAAAGATAACTACAATTATCTTCACCACCTGTGGACAAACCCAATCATCTTACTATGTAATACATATTATAGCATTAAGATACAACGTGAATTGTATTAGCTAGTTACATTTATATGATGATAAACATAGCTGTTGGCTTAATAGTGAAACTGTTAACTCTCTGCAAACAAGGCTTCGACATGCATCAAATTCTATCTGAAAACAGTTACATTTAATCTCGATAGCTAGATTTCCTTAAAAGCCATGTTATGTTAATATTTTTTATAAAATAAAATGTAACGTTTGCTATAGAAATGCATACCTTTTGAGAGCAAAACGTATTGTGGCTGAATCAACCGCTGAACACTTCTACTGAAGGACGGCCACATTGTTGACGCTAATGCGCATGCGTCATCTACTATTGCAATCGCTTTCGTCTCCGGTGCAGCCCGGATGAGGGGGCGGAGTCGGACCGTTTACTATTAACACTGAACAGTCCACAATTTCGTTCCACACAGCTGCCTTTTATATCAAAGTAAGCGCACTTAGGAATAGAAACGTAAACATAGCTAAAGGTTGACCTGTCCTTCTCAGGCAATAGCGGACGAAATTGTGTTTTCTGCAGAGATATTGTCCAGACGCCAAGGTTAGTTTGCTGAGCTTGTGTTTCTGCTTACCAGGGCAATAGCTTAGCATTTTACTAACTGTTACCAAAGTAATAGGTTAGTCAAACACCGCGTATCTTAGCAAATTAGCCGCCTAGAGTTGCGAAAGTGAGCTAACTCCACCAACCGAAAAGTATCGTTAAGTTAAAGTGCGAGAAAGCTAATTGTTTAGCTACCCCATTGCTTGTTTTTCAGCCAATAACACACGCAAAAACCATTACATATGATACTTGCAGATGTTATTCGGTAGCATAAAAGCACTGTGTAACTTCCCACAAGACAATGTATGAGTGTGTGTGAGGGAGGTATGACTGAACAGCCCTGACATTCCGTGGTTTAAATACTCTGTGTGTGACGTGGAGGGAGTGACTATAAGTACTAAGGTTGGGTGTTAGTGCGTTTTGTCGGATATCAGGGAAACTTAGCAAGCTGGGTGAGTTATATTCTGTTTTGTGTTTGAGTGCAATATCTCAGAGAGGTTTGCTGTCCCTTGGCAGTGGTTTTAAAGAGACACTGAGCAAAAACATGGCGAGGGCAGGGAGAGCAAATGGGTTTTCTCTGGCTTCAAATGGCTGCTACTAGATTTTAAAAAAACAGGACGTGAGAGTTGTTTGTGCTACTAAAGTTATTCATATGTAGACTAAAATGTAGCTTTGGTTGTATTTTACATTCAAGGATATGCTTTGATTGAGAATGCAGCTACTTGTGTTCATTCTTTCACCATTCTTCACCATTCTTCAACTGTTATGCAATTGTAACGAAAGCCAGTTTGAAAATACTTCTTTTTTTTAATCAGAGCTCAGTCTTTTAAGTGTAGGGTTGCTCTCATAGTACTTGAGTACTTGAGTTCTTCTTTGTGGCATGTTCAGTGAAACACAACAGACTGTACTGGTCGTTGGATTACACTTCTCAGCATGGTTGAGTTCATGGCAAAGGAAGTCACCATATGGCCTTTACATGCCTGATTAATGATAGTTTTAATTGGGTTTATAATAGCTGCTCTCTCAAGGTTTCTATGGATACATAGCTAAACAAGAGAGGGTGATTATTAGTGTCCAACTAAGGCTTGGCTCATTTGCCCTTTCTTCTACAGTTGGACAAGTTTAAACATTGGAATTTGTCCAATCTGTGAGTAATTATGAGCCAGCCTGCAATGGTGATGTATGTGTCAGAGAGATATCAGGGAAAAGTAGCGTGGCTTTCCAATGATAAGCAGCATTGAGCTTTTTCTAAGAATTGTGTGACAGAGTTCTACTTGAAGTTAGTATAAAGTTATCTTGGGTGGAAGGTGACACTGAATAATTACTAATCATTTCTGTAGGACATTATATGGAAGATGAACAGGGTTGTAACATTGTACCCATCCTGCATTTGTGTATATCTAAGAAATTGAAACAAGAAAAAAGTGTGTGTGTTGTGTTGAAATGAAATAGAAAAGTATTGATGGGAGTATGCATGTAACTTGAAATATTATGTAACTCATTATATTCTTAAGGCTATTATTGCTAATGGCTACTAATGCATTACTGGTCATATGATCCCTTGGAACCATCTAAGTCCCATGATAAGCAAGACTCTAACTTTTAGTCTTGTGATCATGACATGTTTATTATGAATGTTAGATTTGAGGGTTGTGGGCCTGTTTTGTAGATTTCGTTGTACTTGAAATTAGTTTGTGGGCGACAGTAACCAGTAATTGCTAAGTGTAATTTATCTTGTTTAAGTATTGAACTAGGGCTGCACGATATTGGAAAAAACTGACATTGCGATATTTTCTTCCCCTGCGATATATATTGCGATGTGAAAAAATACAGGAATTGAAGAAAAGGCAGTTTTTTTTGTCCGCAAACCATCCTTTCTTGAACTTTAATGCTATACAATTGGTATTTTTTTAACTATATTTAACCGGATGAAGGATTTTAGTCACGGACGTCTGGATCAATGCTATATAAATAAACATTTATTGATTGATCTTAAGTTATCAGAGCAACAAGCTGAGCTAGCTCGGTTAGCAGCGCCAAACTGCCCTGGAGAAACACATGAAACTACTTTATTCAGTGTTTGCTTTGGAGATTTGATTGTGATTGGTGGTTTTGCTGTGCATGCAGAGCCTGCATGTCACTCACTCAAGTAACCCTGACATGAGTTTTCCTTTTGTAGCAAGCAGGAAAAGAATTGTAACATGATTGAGTTAATTTGGCTACTTAATAACGCACGTCCTAAATAAAAAAAAAATTGAAAGAATTTTTTTTAAATCGCACTTCCTGCGATGTGAATATCGCGATTATCGTCACAACACGATATATCGTGCAGCCCTATATTGATCCCAGAACCACTATTGAGCCCAGTTCTCTATGCAGATGTCATCCTAACTTGTATGCCACATCAGCACATTTGTGTAAGCCTGTGTCAGCCTCAACAGTGAAGCCTGTGTGACTTTCTATTTACAGAGGCTCATCATTTTTCATAAAGTGTGCCTGTCATTTTGTGCTTGGTGTACTTTCCCTTCAAATAATGAAGGTTGAAAATATATTGGAATAACCAATGGAACTACTTGCTGTGTGTTTTTTGTGTAAACATCAGTGGCATTTTAATTGGCACAGAATTATAATTTATGAGTTTAGTTAAGTGTTGTCTTCAGCTTCAGTTTAAAAGGTGGATCCAACCCTGCTCAAAGCTATTTGGCTTGGTTTGTATTGTCTAGAGTTCAAACCAGATAAACGAGGCCTACATAATAACATTCTGGCTGCACACAAGCATTTCAAAGGTTCAATTATTCTGTCGTGGCTCATATTCGAAGCCCAGTTTCCCAAGACACTTACATTAACAAAATGTTGACATGCAGTACATGCATACAGTAGCACACCATTTTCTGCAGCTTTCTGTAATATTAAGCCCATTTGGCACTATGACTGGCAAACAGCTGTATGCATATATTCTCATGGAGAGCTCTCCATAGGCGTGGGGGAAAATGTCATATATGACATCTGCTGGTCTATTGGGAAAATACACCCCACTCATTTCTCAACCATAAGGGATTTATTTAATTTCTAAACATGTAACTAACAGATAAGACCTTGAAAGAGCAGACATTTCTGAGAATATTTTTGTAAAGGTTTCTTATGCAAAAGAAGTACAACCACAACCTTATTTCTGCACTTCATGCAGCCAGCTGTCAACTATTCAGATAATAGGCTTTGTACTCTGACCATGATGTTGCATTTTACTTACCATCATTGAAGAAATACAGGTTTAAGCCCTGGCAGTGTAGCTTGAGTTAATCTCATAAACACTACCATAGCTTTTGAGTTAGAAGCTGATGATAACATATATCTTAGCCACAATCAGTGGGGTTTCGTTTTTGGTCGTTAAAAGAACATAAAGTAATGGAAGATGGTGCATAACCAGCCACGATTACTTTAAGCCTCGTAAGCGGGTAAGCTGTAAGCTGTTTGGATAAGAGGTGGAAAGTCCAGTTGCCATGTTTGATTTCGCTATGGGGAGTAGTGTGGTCATAGTGCATAAGAGAACAGAGTCGACTTTTGCTCCACTTGTGAAGAAAGTCACTTACAACAATACAGGGCAGTTAATATTATAACCATAATAAACTAATGACACCAGTTCCCCCTCGCACTAAGCAATACTAAGGCAACATATTATTTAATTGTTAGGAAAACACGCAGACTCCTCAAACTCATTTCTTCGATCCACTTGTTTACATTGACTAAAGTGTCATTAGGGACACTTCCACAAGGGGCACCAAAGGAAGAGATATTCAAATCCTAAAAATAGGGGCTTTCCATTTACAATCTTACATTATTATTATTATTATTATTATTATTATTATTAAGGATACCATACAATAAGAGTATTATTATAATACTGCAGACTGATCCATCCCGTTGTGTTGTTGTCTATATTATGGGCAGAGCCTATAGTAACCACTAGGTGGCAGCACAGAAAGAAGTGCGAATTATTCGTTTTTTGTAGTGACTAGTATACAGTGTGCCGTAGAAACCCTAACACTTTTTGCTTAGTTAATGTGGCATAGCTTGTGTCATAGCTTGACACAACTTTTGATAGACTTTTGTTATGCAAGAAGAAAAGATCCAGCATGAAAGATCGACCTCATGATGGTGCTGCAACCAGCAGATGACCTCGTTCCTTTTTTATAAGAACATTTGGAAAGATATCTTTGTATCAGTGGATATCTCAGCAGATAACTCAAACTTTGCACGCACCTCATATATCATATAGACTTTGTTGATAAGGAAAGCGGAAGGACAAGCCATTCTACCACGATGTACAATTTAGGTTTACAGCAAAGACATGCTAATGTTGAATTAGCCAATACATTATGGCTAACAATGTTTTCCTTTCATGATGTCTCATTAAAATTTATTTGCTCAAAGATTCCATTGTAGCCTCAACGGTTTTACATCTATTTGAATCTCATGCAAAGCTAATGGTTTTTACATTTCTTTTAAGAGAACCATTCAATACTAGTATGCCAACATAATCTGGCTGTGACATATACAACATGTTTGTTTGCAGGGTGTTTTTCAGCTGAATGTGACGCAGTTTCACAATAATATATCAGCCTTATTATCCTTTCACTGTACACATATTTGCTTTGGGCATGCACGGTTGACATATTGCACATTCAGTACAGCTGACATGTTCTGACACTTCCAATAGGTGTAACTCTGAATTAGACAAACAGTTGCTGATTCTCTAAGGAATTAGGTTTCACCCTTGAGATATAATGTCAGAGTAAACACATCAACATTGCACAAGTGTTGTGAAATGTTCTTTACTTCTAAAAGTCTTGGTTTGCATGTACGTGGTATTCATGTGTGTGGTATTCATTCACAGGATATTGCACCAGATTGATGGAGAAGAATGGCCTACATCTCGATGGACTGCCCCAGCTCTTTACCAGGGATTCCTCAAAGTGTGCTGTCAGTGCCCATGGAGAATAAGTACAAATGTCAGCAGTGTCACCAGGTCCTGAGGAAGCCTGTCCAGGCCCAGTGCGGACATCGCTTCTGTGTACACTGCTTCAAGCAGCTCACCAGGTACACTGGAGGTCCACAGACCCTCCTCACCCTAATGCTTACCCTCTTACCGGACATGCTTCAGCACATCCTGTCTTCTTATCTCTGCTCGCCCTCTGGGTTTTTTGTTGCAACCAAGATCAATTACTTTACTCAGACTCATGACTCACATGACTGGACTCTTTTACTGAGTGAATCACAAGGATCTGACCCTGCTGACTCATTCTAAAGGTGTCCATTGTTTCCTTTTCTGTTTCTTATATCACTGAGTCATGCATTGGGAATTATTTACGGATAGACAGTTGTTTCACATGATGTTTAATCATACTTTGGCAGTATCATTAAACATAAGGTTATTACATCATTTAGCAACTATACATAGAACCATACATTAAACGAAACCTCAATAGCGTACGTACTTTCAAAACAACCCCTAAGAGTTTTTTATGTTCACATTTGCCTTTGTACATTTCAGTACGTGTGAAACAACATGTACCTTACCTTTTATAACCACACATGAAATTGAGGTGATTTCACATGACCTATTTGAAAACCACTTCTGCATACTATATGGGAAAACATCATGTTATAATGATCATTTCACATGTACTTGTTTGTGTGTGTTCTTCCTGTTAAATATACACTGAACAAAAATATAAATGCAACACTTTTGTTTTTGCTCCCATTTTTCATGAGATGAACTCAAAGATCTAAAACATTTTCTATATATACAAAATAACCATTTCTCTCAAATATTGTTCACAAATCTGAAAAAATCTGTGATAGTGAGCACTTCTCCTTTGCCGAGATAATCCATCCCACCTCACAGGTGTGGCATATCAAGATGTCAGAAACCGTCTCAGGGAAGCTCATCTGCATGCTCATCGTCCTCATCGGGGTCTCGACCTGACTCCGGTTCGTCGTCGTAACCAGTGGCGACTGGTCATTAGGGGCAGGTGGGGCACAGCCCCACCTAGTGTCAGCAGAAAGTATTAAAAATAATGATTACAAAAAAATGCAAAAAAAATATATTAAATATATTTCAAGATCATGTTTAATCATCTGATTCGTCTGTACATTGCGGTTTCAGTCGGTGTTCTTCTAATTAGTGTCTACAGTGTGCCTATTGAGCTGTTTAGAGCCATGTGGGACAAAACCCGATCCTGCCCCTCCCTCTTACTGTCTAACGGCCCGTCCACACAGCGGCGTGCGTTGACGCTTCCCCATTCACTTTGAATGGGGTGACGTCAAGCGACGTGGAGCGTAGCTGGCGTGGCTCGCTGCAAAAGTTGAGCAATGTTCAACTTTTGACGCCTCGGTGAGGCGTCAGCCAATCGAATCATATGCCAGTACAAGCTCTAGCCAATCAAACCGCTGCTTGTGTGTCAGGGGCGGGAGATTCATGTGATTGGTTGTTGGTCGAGTGTCAGACACGCCCGCCGTCAACGCACGCCGCTGTGTGGACGGGCCGTTAGTCAATGGTGACTGTAAAAACTACACTGCGCATGCTCAGAATATTTTCCTATTTAATGTGTGTGGCAAACAAATAATGACCATAGGGGCAAAGTGCTGCCATCCCCACCATACGTCATCTCACATCATTCAGAGCTGATTGGCTGTAAGTACGTGTGCCGCGAAAAGTGTGGTGTGTGAAAGAGGAGACGAGAGAGCTGCAGTGAGGCGTCCTAAAACCCGGAAGTAAGCTGCGCATGGCTTCCCTCGACAAAAAAGCAATGATATTTCTCCATAGGATTTTAGAAAATAGCTCCAAATAAGGTCTGTGGGAAACAAACCTGTTAGATAAATGAACGTTTTGTTCAGCTGGATAATATCCACATGTCTACCCTACTTTTATAATTTTCGAATCATAAATCTATTGATTAGATTAGATTTATGATAGACTTTTGAAACTACAAGAACATAAGGAGGACTTTTACAAAAAAGTAATAGCGATTTTTGTCCAGAAGGATAGGCAAATTGACTTAATCTTCAAGTCAAGGTAAGACCGCAATTTGATTGAAAATGGGATCTTACTAAGAGAGAACAATTCAATATTTAAATGATAAAATTAAATTTGTTGGGTAACCTTCTGTTGAACTGTCTGTTTAAAATTAATTGAAGCATCAGACAAAAAAGCTTTTGAAAATATTATATTTTGATTTAGGTCAAAATATAATATTTGTAAACCTGAGTCAGTGCCAGTGCGTCACTAGCCATGAACCTCACTGCAGAAGCTTATATATAGACATCTAAGTTTGTTGTGCCCCACCACTTTTGTACATATAGAAATGCCACTGGTCGTAACCAACTTGAGTGGGCAAATGCTCACATTCGATGGCGTCTGGCACGTTGGAGAGGTGTTCTCTTCATGGATGAATCCCGGTTTTCACTGTTCAGGGGCCTCATTTATAAAGGGATATACGCTCAAAAAATGGCGTACGCCAGTTTCTACGCAATGTTTGCGATTTATAAAATACTAACTTGACGGGAAAACGTGCGGTCCTCCACGCAAACTCTAACCCATGCGTACGCACTAAGCACAAAAACGGGAGAGACGAGAAACTGCGACACCGTTGGCAGAAGGAAGAATGGAGAGAAATATGTGGAAATAATACCATAAACAAAATGTTACCTCTCATTTATCATATATGAAGAATTCATTTTCAAACATTGATTAAAGCCAATCTTAAAATTATTAAACAAACACCTCAGTGCACACAAAAACATAACTTGGAGAAATAAATAAATACGGATATGTTATTTAAAACCACCTCGAATATGTTGTGTTAATGTTATGAAATGTTTTCTCAAATGATGCGGTTTTGCATTTCTACAGGTTGTACGAGCATGGTTTTATATACTACCATGTTTAATCGTGTTTTATGCCGTTTGCTAAGACTTGATAAGTCGCTCATAAAACACAGGAGGTATGGAAACTAAGAACACCATATGTGGTAAATTGTACAGCTAATATAACACAACACATTAGTTGTATTTCCTCTAACTGGTGGATATAGAGTTGCTGCAGTGGAGACGCTGCGCACAGCTGATCGACAGCTGGGACACAAACCACCAAATACGAATTCAGATCCAGTCGTCATGACTCCACTCCGGAGGGATTCCCCGATCATTTCTGAAGTCTCTCATCAAGGGGGTGTCTCCTGTCCCCGGTATAAACACACTGCCTGAGGAAGGCTATGTGTATTTTTTTTGTCATGAACCTTTTTCGGACCACTTATTTATTTATTTTGGTGACGATCCGACCTCCATGCTGCTACTCTGGTTCAAACTGCATCCACCAAACAATGTGATTTATCTCCACCTCCCCAAAATAACCAAAATCTGACACGGTGTGAGATGTATTTTTTAGCTGTTCTGTCGTCATTTCCTGCCATCTTCTTCATAAAGTCAGTCAAAATGAATGAATGAATCGGCGTTTCTTTGACTATTTATAGGCAAATATGGGCGTTACGTGAAGCCCGCAAAAGCTGGACCGCATTTCGAGTCGATTGTGATTTATAAAGGGAAACCAGTGTAGGAAGTGCTGTACGCACTTTCCTCGCCGGTACGCAATGTTTGGTGAATCGGAAAATGTTGGAAAATTTCTGTAGCTATTTTTTGGATTTCTACTACGTAAGCAACCTTCCCACGTGAATCCTACGCACGCCGTTATAAATGAGGCCCCAGGGCAGATGGCAGACAGCGTGTGTGGCGTCGTGTGGGTGAGCGGTTTTCTGATGTCAATGTTGTGAATCGAGTGGCCCATGGTGGTAGTGGGGTTATGGTATGGGCAGGCGTATGTTATGGACGACGAACACAGGTGCATTTCATTGATGGCATTGTGAATGCACAGAGATACCGTGACGAGATCCTGAGGCCCATTGTTGTGCCATTCATCCACGACCATCACCTCATGTTGCAGCATGATAATGCACCGCCCCATGTTGCAAGGATCTGTACACAATTCCTGGAGGCTGAAAACATCCCAGTTCTTACATGGCCAGCATACTCACCGGACATGTCACCCATTGAGCATGTTTGGGATGCTCTGGATCGGCGTATACGACAGCGTGTTCCAGTTCCTGCCAATATCCAGTAACTGCGCACAGCCATTGAAGAGGAGTGGACCAACATTCCACAGGCCACAATCAACAACCTGATCAACTCTATGCGAAGGAGATGTGTTGCACTGCGTGAGGCAAATGGTGGTCACACCAGATACTGACTGGTTTTCGGACCCCCCCAGACGTTTCAGAGTGGCCTTTTATTGTGGCCAGCCTAAGGCACACCTGTGCAATAGTCATGCTGTCTAATCAGCATCTTGATATGCCACACCTGTGAGGTGGGATGGATTATCTCGGCAAAGGAGAAGTGCTCACTATCACAGATTTTTTCAGATTTGTGAATAATATTTGAGAGAAATGGTTATTTTGTGTATATAGAAAATGTTTTAGATCTTTGAGTTCATCTCATGAAAAATGGGACCAAAAACAAAAGTGTTGCATTTATATATTTGTTCAGTGTACATTATCAATGTCAATGTAGTGTGTTTTACAATAAAGTCACAAACCTGTTTTTTCAGTTCTGGCCCAAAGCCTTGTGAAGCCTGCCGCGAAGAGGAGATATACGAGGAACCTTTTTCGATTCTAAATAGTAATGAGGTAAGTAATGAAGTACTCCTTTGGTCAGCCAACATTTTTATTTCATGAGACAGCTTGCCTTGCCTCACTCCCACCCTGATTTAAAAGAATGTTTCCTTCACAACAGCCTTACACAATGAGGCCATAATATTCTATAATAATAATAATGTTCTTTGCTCGCCCAGGCATTTCCAGACAATGCAGCAGGACGAGAAATAGCAAGCCTGCCTGCCAGGTGTCTGAACGAAGGCTGTGTTTGGACAGGCTCCATAAAAGAGTATGAGGTAAAGTATAAATACTTTTTTCTTTTGTCATTGTGGATGTATTCACTGCTTTCTACTTGAGTATTTTTAACCATGAAAAACTGTCAGTTTACTCCATCCAAACCTGTCCTGTCAGTATTTGTTATTATTTAGAAACACTTTTTACTCACACTGGGTTTTCTCTCTCAAATATTCTACATTCTGAATCGGGGTCTCATGTTGTACACTTGGGTGTGTTGCATGCTTGGCAGCACTTCTGCTAGAGCAGAGAAACAGGAAGTGAAACTTGATATGCAGCCTGGAAAGTCCCCATGTTACCAGTTTGGATAACAACAAGCACCCAGTAGGAAAGTACCAGAATGAATAAAGGACACTCGAGAATAGCTTGTATACTTATTCAAGGTTGGCTTGACCATGAATAATAATAATAATGAGTTCCATTTATAAAGCACTTCATATTTGAATGCAAATCCCGAAGTGCTACAAGTAGTGAGCATGAACAGTATAAATAAACATTACACAACACGGTAGAATTAATTAAAAAGCAATAAAAAAATTATAAAAATAAAAATAAATAAAAATAAAAGGGTGATAAAAATGTCTAGGCAAAGGCTCTTTTGAAGAGATGGGTTTTGAGGCCTTTTTTAAAAGCCTCCACGGTCTGTGGTGCTCTCATTTGGTCGGGGAGAGCGTTCCACAGGCTGGGAGCAGCCGAGCAGAAGGCCCGGTCTCCCATAGTACGGAGCTTAGTCCTGGGGGGTTTGAGGAAATTGGAGTTGCTGGAACGGGTGGTCCGCAAGGAGGTAAGGGGGGTGAGGAGTTCCTTGAGGTAGGGAGGGGCAGTTCCATGGACACACTGGTGGGTGAGGACGGAGACCTTGAATTCGATCCTCAGTTCCACGGGTAGCCAGTGTAGTGCTTTAAGGATGGGGGTGATGTGATCATATTTGCGCACCCTCATCAGGATCCTAGCAGCGCTGTTCTGGATGTACTGGAGCTTCTGGATGCTTTTGTTAGGGATCCCGATGAGGAGTGCATTGCAGTAATCCAGCCTGGAGGAGACAAAGGCGTGGACCAGCTTTTCGGCATCAGACAGAGTGAGTGTGGGGCGGAGTTTGGCGATGTTCCTGAGGTGGTAAAAGGAGTTCTTGCACAGCTGTTTAATGTGGGCCTCAAAGGTCAGATGGGCGTCCATTTTCACACCCAGGTTGGTGACTATTGAGGAGAGGGTAATGTCCTGGCCGGAGAAGGTGATGGTGGTGATGGTGGATGACCGAACCTGGTGTGGGGTGCCAACTATAATGGCTTCGGTCTTGGAGCTGTTGAGTTTCAGGAAGTTTTGCTTCATCCACGCCTGTATCTCCTCCAGGCAGGCAGTGAGTGTGGGTGAAGGCAGGGCTGCAGAGGAGGTAGGGTTGATCCTGAGGTACAGTTGGGTGTCATCAGCGTAACAATGGAATGATACTCCATGTCGGCTGATGATAGAGCCAAGGGGGAGCATGTAGATATGCTCCCCCTTGCTCCCACCATGACCTGATATTGAAACTAGCTTTAGGCTACACCAAAAGGGAAATCCTAAATGTATACACTGTGAGACATAAAACAGGCACAGCTTCAGACAGAGAGACACGTCATTCAGACAGTGTTATCTATAAACACGGAAAAGCCCCGTTCCATAATCATTAAAGCTGTGTGTGATCTTTGTTCAGTTTTTACTATAAATACCTATGAGTGTTTGGGGGAGGGGGATTTTAGAGTTGACTTCCTGTTGTTTTTTCTGTAAAAACACAGCTACCCAGTTACCCTATCTAGCACAACACAGGAAACATAAAGATAGTGTCATGGCAGGAAGCATTCAAACACCAAGCAGATGCTGGAGATTATATTTGCATGATTTTCAAATGTGGTTCTAACCGTTTAACCTGCTGACGCTGTAACGAAAAACACGTGCTAGTTTTCAACGACAACATGGTCAATATTTGATTACAGCTTTTAAGAAACGATTACTAGGCGGTGTAAGACACTCACGTGTTTGTGGGAACATTTGTGTGCGGCTGTCTTAGTCACTGTCTTGTGGAAAGTGTTGCGATGTCTTTAGTTAGCCACACACCGAACTAGCTGGAAAAAAAGACTAAACATGGTGTTAGAGTGGCGCAGTATCGAAAGGGATTTGACTCAGAAGCCGCTAAAGATGATTCATATTGGGTTTGGTTATTCATTTTGAGAATTGCCGGTGTAGCGTGTCTGAAAAGTAAAGCGAAAACAGGTTAGCCTACCTGTGGTTCCAGCTCTGTGGTTCCAGCTCTGTGGCTCCTGCGTGTTGTTGCTTTGTTATGAAAGAGGAAATGCTCACATCCACAGGCTCCACCTCACATTCGAGCTCCACCCCGTTCCTTTCCCGGCATTTTTCAAAAAGATATTTTTCATTATACAACACTTTAAAGAGCTAAATCAAAACATCCTTTTTCCAGTTTCTCGCACTTCACTTTTTTATTTCTGAGCTTCTCTTTGTTGTACCTTATTCCTCATCTGCCATTGACTTCCTATTTACGGTCAGATGTTCGAAAAGTTCTCTTTTTCAAGTCTTACTTCTTTAAATCATTTGTGTTTAACATTCATAATTCATATATTACAAACAAATACATTGTACATCTCAGAATATTTCACCTAAATGAGTCACTTGGGTTATTTATGCTGCGGAGATCAATCACATAAAAGTTGTTTTGTTTTTCCACATTTCAACTGTCAGAACATTTTGTATGCTCCCATGAACGGGTGTGGCTGGCATTTGTACAGAGATGTAATCTTAACAATGATAACATAACTGTCAACGAAGTTTTACTGAAAAGGTTCAATCATCTTTCTGTTGAATTACACCCTTTGCATGCCAAGTCTCCTGTTGAATTATAAAACACACCTGTCGATCTTTGGTATCATTAAAAAGACGGTGAATACCAGACACATATAGGAAGTAACAATTATCTAACTATATATCTGCCCTCCATTGTTAGGCTCAGCATGAAGGTCGTTGTGAACTTGAGCAGGTAAAGTGCGAGGCCTGCCAAAACACGATCCTTCTTTCGGAGAAGGACAAACACAATGAGAGAGAATGTGAAGAAAGAACGCTAAACTGCAAATACTGCAAAACATCCTTCAACTTTAAAGAGATCAAGGTGAGAGATGATCGAGTGTAAAGCGGTTGCTTGTGGATTATGTATAAACGGGACACAAAATAATATTATCATGCTCCTTTGTGTCTTGTAGGCCCATGATGAGATCTGTCCAAAGTTTCCCTTACAATGCAAAGACTGTGGCAAGAAGAAGATCCCAAGAGAAAAGGTTTGAGCTCTTCCTTTAATTATTTACTGTAAGGGTGATTAGTTGGCATGGAAATGCTTGGCAATTTCCTCTCTGAACAAAGGCCCTTAGCTGCTATAATCTTAAAATAAATCTTTATTGCAACTGGTGTACTCTTTGTACTGCATATTCAATTCACTGACTAGATTCATGCTACAAAGAGCCTTCATTGCTTTATTATACCTGCAATATAATGTATCTGGTTACGAGATGCATGTGAATTCCCAAGACTAATCATCTGAAAAAAGTATTTATTCAAATGGAGAATGAGTGCCTAAGTTTCTTTCTCTCTAACAAACTTTCACTTTTCTGTTTCGTGTTGATACAATGTTTGAAGTTTGCCTGCTGACCTTTTTTATTATTTGATTCGACCTTCAGTTCAGCGACCACAGCAAATCCTGTGCCAAGTCAAAGAGTGCCTGTCCCTTCAGTGATGTGGGCTGTAAACATGTGGTACGTACGGAAATCTATTCAAATACAATGTTTCTATTGTGTTGTTACTTTCTTTGTTCTCTATTGACTCAGGCCCATACTAATAAAATAAGATGACACTTTACTGTCAGTTTGAATGATATTGTATCTTGCATCACATGCTCAAAGCAATGAACAGAATGACAGGACAAAACATTGAGGAAATCTACCAGGCCACTTTCCAGAAAAATCTGCTAGAAAATTGACTTAGCCCTTGTCGTGTGTACACACACACACACACACACACACACACACACACACACACACACACACACACACACACACACACACACACACACACACACACACACACACATCATGTATACATCACTTCAGGGGACATTACATTGACTTGCATGCATTTCCTGGAGACTTATCCTAACCTTAACCATAACCAACACATGCTTAACCCTTAACCCTACCCTAACCCTTAACCTTAACCTTACCCCTAACCAAGTCTTCACCCTAAAATTAATGATTCCCCTTATGGGGACCTCCATTTTGTCCCCATAAGGGGAAGCCAGTCCCCACACGTGACTGTGTAAACAGATTTAGGTCCCCACAAGGATGGTAATGCTAGGCCACACACACACACACACACACACACACACACACACACACACACACACACACACACACACACATATTCTACATCTGGTAATGTCATTTCAAGCAGGGAGCAAACAAAACTTGACCTGCAGCACTCATATGGATACAAATACTTTATCGACTTTCAAGGAAATCTCTTGAGGCCAAGAGTAAAAGTGAAGATGAATCCTATCAATACTGTTAATGTAATGCTACCGACAGGAGAATTGAGATGAGCTTAGCATAAAATAAGGAAAGTGGGTGCAAAGAACTGGCCTGGCTCAGTGCCAAGGCAACTAGTATAGTTCTACTTCCCTAAAAGAGACATAAATATAGACACAGAAGCTACCGGTACACAGAAGCTACCGGTACACAGAAGCTACCGGTACACAGAAGCTACCAGTACACAGAAGCTACCAGTGTTTATGCCAAGCTAAGCTAAAGGCCCTCTGGCATTCAGATGTAGCGTGGTATGAACCCGGTACGAACACATGTTTTTCTCAAGAATTTCCTGAGCTGGCTTCACTGGTAAGCAGTGGGTGGGCTCAGTCGCATAAAGATGATGTCACACATGTGAGCACCAATCAGGAGTTAGCAACATTTGAATTTAAACCTGAGTATAGTTGAGATTGTAATTTATGCTGCAACGGCTGAAACTGAGAAAACTCCTCCACACACAGTCCTGGTGATTAAATGGGTTTGGCCTGCTTAAACTGTCCCAATAAAATAAATATAAAATGTTATATAATGGTCTTGGAACATTTGATGTTGTCAATGTTAAGACTTCAAACCAGGAGATCCATTTTGAGCATGTTTTACATGAAAAGAAACTATGATTGGTAAATCCCGAAAAACTGTCTATATTTTTCTTATTAAAACAGGCACAATTGTATTTAACACCATTATGTCCTACAGTTTTCAAGGTTTCAGTTCAGAATCAGAATACCTTTATTAGTCCCACAGATTGGAAAGTTACATTGTTACAGCAGAAAAGAGCCAAAGGCAGCTTAATGTTACCTAATGCATAAAAAGAAATACTTAAATATAAAAAAAGAATAATAGGCCTAACCAAGCTGGGTTTTGTTTCTCAGATAGAGAACGGGAAGCAGAGCGACCATGAGCACAGCAGCACCATGGAGCACTTGCGTCTGCTGCTGCCCATGGTGCTATCCATCGCCGTGCCGCCCAGCGATGCTTCCGGTCCCGGAGAGTGGCAGGAGGACTCAGGTCTGGGCCTGTACAGGGCCCCTGAGGAGGGGGTCAGTATGGGCTCTGGAGCTGCAGCCTCCAGTCAGTCTATGGACCTAGATAAAAAGGTGAGTCTCAAAGGATGAAATGCTCTTTCTTAAGATCCTACTTTGAATGAGGGTCTAAATATATCTCTTGCTGTGTTTTTCTGACAGGTAAAAGCTTTGGAAAACATTGTGTGTGTCCTGAACCGAGAGGTAGAGCGCAGTGCAGTTACTTTAGAGGCTTTCGCACATCAACATCGTTTAGACCAGGACAAAATAGAAAATCTCTCCAGTAAAGTGCGTCAGCTGGAACGGACAATCGACATGAGGGACTTGAAACTGTCGGAAACTGAGCAACTGGTGCGGGAACTTCAGTTCTGCACCTTCGACGGGATCTTTGTGTGGAAAATCTCCGACTTCTCACGCCGCAGACAGGACGCCGTGGCCAGTCGAACACCCGCCATGTTCTCTCCAGGTGTGATAAAAGACCTAATCAACACCCATCATCCATTTCAAAGGCCTCTGGTCTCAGCTGAAAGGTTCTTTTTGAACTTGAGTAGGCTTAGATCATGTGGTTTATGTGATGATGGGTTGGCGTACAGACGAGGGAAATTCCACTTCCCTACACCCTTGTTGTTGAGGGAGTGAACATGTTACTCCCTCGTGTGACACATGACCTTTGTTCATAGGCTCTGGTTACATTCTTCTCTTTCCTCCTCACAGCATTTTATTCCAGCAAATACGGCTACAAAATGTGTCTGAGGCTGTATTTGAATGGCGACGGGACTGGTCGAGGGACTCACCTTTCGCTGTTCTTTGTCGTCATGAGGGGAAAGTGCGACGCTCTCCTCAAATGGCCCTTCAGTCAGAAGGTAGAAAAACGTTATCAATACTGGTGACGCATATTATAACACACTTTATAATCTGCTTACAGCACTGAATAATTATACTTATCACACATTATACACATCCGATTATCACACATTATAAAGCATTTTGTAATCACTATAAGGTCAAGTATTATAATATTAACAATACAACTTTTTACCTATAATACATTATAATCTTTCATAACGCACATAAGCAGTCCTTGGTTGTTTAAAGTGAAGTGGACAAAAATATTGTTAAATGTTTGCAAGAAAACACAACAAACGCTTTTGGACGATAACAAACTGAAAGCTGAACAAGTACATTGCACTTAATGATGTAATAATGTAATTGTACCAAAGACAGTCTCTCACTCACATCACTCAAAATACAGATAAAATCTGAAATAACGTTATACTTTTACAGACATGCTAATCCACAGTTGCCAGGACGACTAGCTGAAACAGTCTCTTTCTCTCTCCACAGGTGACGCTGATGCTCTTGGATCAGAACAACAGGGAGCACATCATCGACGCCTTCCGGCCCGACGTCACCTCCACCTCCTTCCAGCGGCCCATCAGCGAGATGAACATCGCCAGCGGCTGCCCGCTCTTCTGCCCGCTCGCCAGGCTGGCCGGCAAGAGCCCCTATCTGAGGGACGATACCATCTTCATCAAGGCCATCGTGGACCTCACAGGCTTGTAGGGTGTTTCTGTGGAAGCTACACCAAAGCAAACTGAGACAACAGGACACAAACTATTACTATATAATATATATTTACATAATATTATATAGATATGCACTGTATCTAAGACATAACATTTTAGATATCTAAACTATATATATCAAGAATGACACCAGTGGTCCCTTTTTAAGACGGAGTTAAATAATAACGGTTGTCAGCTGTGGTAGTTTAAGTATCTATTTTTTGTAGAGCAATTCATTTTGTTTGTAAGCATCAAGGATGCAGGCACTACTGTGTCATACCTGTCTCTCTCTCTGTCCGTCTGTCTGTCTCTCTCTCTGTCTGTCTCTCTCTCTGTCTGTCTCTCTCTGTCCGTCTGTCTCTCTCTCTCTGTCCGTCTGTCTGTCTCTCTCTCTCTGTCTGTCTCTCTCTGTCCGTCTGTCTCTCTCTCTCTGTCCGTCTGTCTGTCTCTCTCTCTCTGTCTGTCTCTCTGTCCGTCTGTCTGCCCATCTCTCTCTCTCTGTCTGTCTGTCTGTCTGTCTTTCAGTCTCTCTCTGTCTCTCTCTCTGTCTGTCTGTCTCTCTGTCTGTATGTCAGTCTCTCTGTGTCTGTCAGTCTCTCTGTCTCTCTCTATGTTTGTCTCTCTCTGTCTGTCTGTCTGTGTCTGTCTGTCTGTCTCTCTCTCTATGTCTGTCTGTCTGTCTGTCTCTCTCTCTCTGCCTGTCAGTCTCTGCCTGTCAGTCTCTCTGTCTGTCAGTCTCTCCCTGTCAGTCTCTCTGTCTGTCAGTCTCTCTCTGCCTGTCAGACTCTCTCTGCCTGTCAGACTCTCTGTCTCCGTCTGTCTGTCTGTCTTTCTCTCTGTCTGTCTCTCACATTTTTATTTTATAATATAGTATCATCCGTCATCTTAAAGGGACCCTGTTGGCATTTTTGTAAAAGCTCCGAAATTATAACACATATGCTTAGTAAAAACGTTATTATTATTATAATACTCGACACTCCAGTCTACATTATGTTGTTCTCTACACCCGGCTCAAACGTAGGCGCAATCTGTTGCTCCGACAAAACTAAGCGGCCCCCAAACAGATGTTGTTACTTTTACTTTCACAACATTTTTAAATGATTGTGACCACATAATATCTTATACTTCCCCCAGTAGGAATCCAGAAGCATGTGCTGTTCTGCACCTGGCCATTTGAACAGTGCAACATGCTGGAATTAAATCTAATAACGCTATATAAACTGACAAAATTAACAAAGATAAATAATACACTCCACCTGAAATCCCCTGTGAATCAAACTCCATGTTGTTATGCCTTTTTGTCCTAAGCAGATGTGTGGTAACATTACTTGTTATCAGGTGGACAACCAATCAAACTATTACAATATTGAAAAACCACTCATTTCTGTATCATATGCTGCAGTGAACCTGTTACCAGAACTAGGTCAGTCCTATCATAAACAGCTTAATAGCTCAAATGTATAACAAATAAGGAGAAATGAAAACAAATCAAACATTTTGACAAAAGGCATTATGTTAACCGCCATGACAAGGCTGGAGTTTATATATAACAGTTTATAGCAAGCTCATATTGTAAAAAACACAAATTCCTGCTTTTGCTTCTAGTAAATAGAAATGTAGTTAACTATATATCATAATAATTTGTCTTTATCATAGTTATTATACACTCATTTATTTTTTTCTAGCGTACTTTTTGTTTTATATACATATATGGAACTGTACATTTTGCCTTAAACATTAACACATAATTGATTAGTTAGTTAATCTGTCAAATACTGTTGGGAAATCATAATAAAGTGCTACAGTATATTTCACAAATGACACATTTGTTGTTGCTTTTGTCTAATTATATGTCTTTTATTTACGGTGTACCATGTTCTGCTGTTGGAACATTCTGTTTATTTATTGTATATTGTATGGAACATGCAATATGTCCATTGTTTAATTAAACAACCCAAAAATAATTGGGATAGAAAATGTAAATCTTTAAGGATTTGAAATATTAAAAGAAATAACCTTGAGATTTTTTTAATGATATTGGGTCTTTCCTTTTTTTTTTTCCTTGTTCATGACATTTTGTAGACCAATAATTGAGTGTACAATAACAATTGGCCCAATGATGTTAGTAAATAAGGAAAATACTCATCATCCCTACTAGAGAAGTAAATCCACATTTTAACGAGCTAGCAATCTGAGGGATTCTTTTTTTACAGATAGCGGCAGCATAAACTGTTTGAACAGCATTTAACAAGAAGGTGAGACTAACCGTCACCAATGGGAACAGATTTCTTGAAAACAAAACCCCTGAATAAACCACATGACGCTAAATGTGAAACTGTCGCAATGAAATGTGTCGTTTCCATACAGTCTATGGTCGTTTCAAAATAACTAGTGTTAACCGATACCTCGTTTGAACCATAACTGAAACACTAACACAGCTTGGTTAAACTGGGGCCTATGGGGAAAACCATGCGGGGTTGAGATGAGCTGTCAGTGTCAAAAGCACTGAGGGTATTTCTTTTCATTTCTTTCTTATAAAACCCATTTGTTTCCATGCAGTGTGCGTTCACACCTGCCTTGTATAGTCCGGTTGAATCGAACCCTGGTGCGTTTAGCCGCTTGGTGCGGTTCACTTGGGTCGGTATGAACACAATCCGAGACATCTTAAATGAACTAAATAACCGGACTCTGGTCCGCTAAAATAGGTGGTCTCGGAGCGCTTGCTTGCGAACTCTGGAGCGGTTCATTGCTGGTGTGAACGCAGTCCGCACCAAAACATAGGAAGCGTAGTATTTAGGCCTACGTGTCACAAGAACGCGGATATCTTCAAAATCTTTAGCGAAAGAGTCTTTCAAGACATCCGCGGTTGTTTAGTTAAAGAGTGAAGCAGAATGAAGTGTTGAACAGTGTCGTGTAAAGTAAAAATTCTCCGTCAGCTACATAAAAGTAAGAACACCTGTCGTTGGTGAAACGCCCCTCCTTACTGTAGAACGTCTCTCATTATATGTGTTATAATGTTTTTTAACGGACGTTGTCTGATTATATAATCATATGCGCGGGCCGCTAGTGTCCTCCAGATTAACAGCAGCATGAGAATAACCACTGCGGTCAAGCCACGCCCCCACGCGGAAAAACCTAGTCAAGCCAGCCCGCACATGATATTGCGGTGCGCGAATATCCTATGCATTACGGTAGAGTCCTGGAAACACTGCCTTCAAAATAAAAGCACTTACTCGGTCAATAACATATACACCAAAAATAACATACCAAACATATTAAATTAAGGAATATGTACTATATAATGTGATCAATAATTATTTAAAACAAACTACGTATAACTACCACATTATAAATGAGTGAATGTAAAATGTAAGGAGTTTCAAAATAAAAGACCTTTGAAATATCTATTGTATGAGCTTTCATCCCTCTGTTTTTAGATGAGAATAAAACAAAAACTGTCCAGTATCAAAGACTCATCTCACTCCAGGGTGATATCAGGACACCCCATCTAGTCACTCAGAAAAAATCAGGACATTCTAATGTAGAGTTTCAAAATAAAATACCTTTGAACTCTCATATGAGCTATCATCCCTCTGTGTTTAGATGAGAATAAAACAAAAACTGTCCAGTATTAAAGACTAATTTCACTTCAGGGTGATAGCAGGACATCCCATCTAGTCACTTAGAAAAAATCAGGACATTCTGATGTAGAGTTTCAAAATAAAAGACCTTTGAAATCTCTATTGTATGAGCTATCATCCCTCTGTTTTTAGATGAGAATAAAACAAAAACTGTCCAGTATCAAAAACTCATCTCCCTCCAGGGTGATAGCAGGACACCCCACCTAGTCACTCAGAAAAAATCAGGACATTCTGATGTACAGTTTCAAAATAAAAGACCTTTGAAGTCTCATATATGAGCTATCATCCCTCTGTGTTAAAATGAGAATAAAACAAAAACTGTCCAGTATCAAAAGGCGCATTCACACTGCGGTACTTTTCCCACAAAGGTTCATGCGAACTTAGTTCATGATCGCGTTCACACCAAAAAGAGCCGGTACTAAAATTAGTTCATGCGAACCTTTTTGAGAAAAGAGCTATATTTCTGATTGGCTGGGCGGATTGCAAACCACGCCCCGTAAAACTCCCAAAAAGTTTTGTGAAGCCGCCATTTTATTATCCTCGCATTAGCATTATTAGCATTAGCATTAGCCCAGCGCAGAAACACAGAAAGACTAACTTATGGCAACACAAAATAAAACATGGGAGCGGTGGAGATGAGGAGGTGTCGGCGTTCTGGCGATTTACTCGGAAGGCTTCAGTAGAAGCTGCTGGGACTCCCAGCAGCTTCTACTGAAGCCAGTCCCCAACTCCGGGGACTTTGGGCGGCAGTATACGCCGTGAAGTGGTTTGCGGCCTGCCAGTAAACCCTAGTGATGTTACGTATTGCGCCGAGGCCTCGGAGCGTGTGTCGAGTAATCCCCGAAGCTTTTTGTGAAGCTTGTATCGTTTTGGGCCAGTGACGTCATCGATGACAAACGAAGCCTCGCTGCCTGTCGATACCACGTGACTGCTTCAGGAAGCGATTCAGATCGGTTGAACCGTTGAACCACAACACTCATAATACCCATGGATGTATAATAAGAATCACATTATCCTTCCTGTCCCGGGCCCGGTGACACGATGGAATCAAGAGAGACCCTCACTTACATAAGTTGGAACATGTCAATAAGTAGCCTATAAATGGATGCAAGCATAAATAAATGTAGGAATAAAAACATAAACAAATAAATGAATAAATACAGGAATACATATGTGTCAATGTTTTCAGGAAGATTTAATGTGTGTGCTGTGGCTCAGCTGGAAAGCAGTTGACTCACGAAGGCAGGGTCCCTGGTTCAATGACTGCCCAATACGTATTTGTTGTTGTTTATAAAAGCTACAGCTAAATGAGATAATCTAGTTAATAAATGTATTCTTTGATATGGTTTAGCCTTTCTCCGGCTACAACATGGTTACGTTTATGAATATTATTAAGGAATACAAATCCCTCTTTGCAATGTTTACCAGCCTCCTTAGGCTTTTCAATCACAATCATTCAACTGGAATAAATACAATATTGTTAACATGAAAATAGGATTTTATGTTCGTTGTTTAGAGTTATTCTAAGGCTTTACTCATTGGGAACTCGGTATGAGATAGAGCACACTGTTGAGATGTCCAATCTGCCTGTTTTACACACTTTGACCAACAGGGGGGTTTGTGTTCAAATGAAGCCCATGATGAAGCCTCATGAGATGAACCCTTTTGCGAACCAATTGGCTGGAAAGCTTCAAAGCTTCATAAGGCTTCATCTCGCCATCACTAGTAAACCCAAAGCAGAAGAAGAAGAAGTGACGTCAGCGGCTTCATTTGCCTAATCCACCCCCAGGGACTTTTCATGCGAACTAAAGAGTTCGCATGAACTAAATTCGCATGAACCTTTGTGGGAAAAGTACCGCAGTGTGAATGCGCCTAATCTCACTCCAGGGTGATAGCAGGACACCTCATCTAGTCACTTATCAGGACATGACCCTTTTATTTTGTAAAATAGCAAGGGGGTGCATATTGTGATAAGCAGGCCTGTCATAAAATGCACCCCAACCAAAAATATGTTTCTATTCATCCCACCCTCGATAATTTGTTAGGGTATGGTTGTAGGACTAGTACCAATGAATGGAGCAAGTTTCATGAATGTGAGACTTTTATTTTGTAAGATAGCAAGGGGTGCATAACGTGGCAAAATATGCTGACAAAGACTATGTAACATTTGTAAACATATATTTTGTTTATTATATGACAAATATGCAAGGCAATAAATGGCAAAGATATGTAGAAAGAAGTGACGAATGAATGAAAACTCCAGGATTCGACACCACTACCATCAAAATACGGAGCGAAAAGTTTAACCACAAGAATCAAGACTATGAGTTACCACTAAGCGACTCACAGTCTGTAAATTACCATTACAAAAAACCTGGACGTTTAGTTTTCGTTTTAAGCATCGTTTTAATGTCTTAACGTTTCATTTACAAATGCGCGTTCCCGTGACAAGGGGTGCATTTCATGATGGGGGTGCATCATTTGACACAACACCCGGATTTTCGTTTGTACCCCCTTAATGTCTGACCAATGGTTGAACAGCATTTCCGAGCACATGACTTGTGTTTATAGTCCGTTTGAGTTTTGCCCTTGTGAACCTTTATATATGGTGTGAACGCAAACCGAACCTTCTGACAAATGAAACAATGTAACAAACTGTGGTCTGGTGCGCACCAGAGAAGCGAACTATTAGGTGTGAATGCACCCGAGAACATTAGCATAATTATGGTGAGGAATGTGCGACATCTGATGAAATGGTTAGACATCTGTGGAAAATGTTTATAATTAACATGAATTATGAATTTGGTGGATTCCAATGACCTTATGGCCTCATTTCATTTTTAGGTTTAAAAGAACCACATTTTTAGATTTCCTTGTTGATAGCAAGCTGTTAGATTAGCATGTTAGCATGGCTGTGGACCAAGGTTTAAAATCTCTCCACCTGCAATGGAGGAAAGAATTTAAGTCAGACATCATTTGTATTCGCCAGAACAGTAGCACTACTTGGAAATGTGTTTACTGTAGACGTTCAATGGTATAATAAGAAAAGAATAATAATCGTACACTTTTACAGACGTCTTTTATTTCAGGGGAGTTGGAAAAGGACATCAGAGGACAGGAAATGATTTACAAGATGCAGCTACAGTAAAAATTACAGATAAGAAAGTTGTAAAAAGGAACAAGGGAGAAAGTTTCAAAAGGGAAATATTTTTCAATGGGAAGATTCAGCTGAGAAAGAAATGCCCACAGGTTACTCTGAACATATTAAATGCACCCACGTTCATAATTAAATCATCGATCATTGTCGCAACATAATTCAGCAGGGACTCTCAACAGAAATAAAAGTATCTTCCCAGTAAAGTACCTGAAACTTGTGGGGGTTAAATTGCAACTGAAAGCATCAAGGTTGATCTCTTGTGTTTTACTTTTGGTTTTCTCCTTCAGCGTACAACCTTGAGAGGACTACAGGCATGATAAAAAACATGGGGGTAACGTGTACAAAGAAACATTTAAAGAAAACTGATCAGACTTTTGAATATAGGGCAGCAGAAAGTTTGCTTCAATTAATAATGTTTTTTAAATGAAAGATTTAAGTGACATTTCTTATTAAACGTGTCCAGAACAGTCTGCATTTGGACGTTTTTCAATCTGTTCTTTCAACAGAGATACAACTTTAATGAGCTGCCAATTTACTGAACGTATTCATTCAATATCATGTCAATGTTTAGACTTCAAGAGGGAAAGGAAAGCAGATACATTTTTAGATAAAAAAACAGCCAGGAGAATCTTCTTGTAAATGTGTCAGAAGTCTTAAAAGGGGGTTTGCTCTACTAGATATGAAAACATGTGTTTAAATACAATTCTACATAATAAGGACCCACATACCAATAAGCCACAAACAACATTTATTTTGTTCACAGTCACGCTTACTGATCCTCAGCAACTCTTCTCGATTAAATCACTCAGTAATCCTCCTTTGGACAGAATAAGGGTTGATCATTTTTGGGGCCACAAAAAATGGGAATGGGATTGAATAAAAAAACAGGCAGACTGCAGCTAAATGGTGTCCTCCCTTTGGGTTTTATAATTCTTTGAAAACACAATTGTTGGGGTGTGTTTACTCGGGACATCAATTGGACAAAACCAGTAGTAAGAAAGGACATTTCTTTACAGCACTTTGCCTCTGATGAGCCGGACATGACGTCTCTGCAGGACACTCACAAACATTTACACCTCAGGTCCAGGAGCCCTGACCTGCTCAACATTACAGATAAAAACAGACAAACACCATCCGTTGTTTGGACGTCTGTGTGATGCGTTCAGGTGTCAGCTCTACTCTACCTGTGAGAACATCTTACTCCTTACAGCAGTCTGTCGTCCTTCTCTGGTGTAACAGCGCTCTCTTGTGGCTACACCCTGAGTCGCATCACATCTCCTGTTACCTGAGCGCTGATGTGTGGCACACCACAGTGAGCTCAAGCAACACCACCGACTGTAACCACACCGTACATATACATGGAGTGTATATAAATATATTCACACCGCAGAGGAAACATCGAACTTTCCTCTCTCTCCGTCTTCAAGTGTTTTCCAACCTGACTCACGGTTTTCCGTTCACGCTGCTGCTTGCACACGTTGAGTTTTTGTTGCGGCTCAGCCAGGAGGACAGGAGGCCGCGGGGCCGGTGCGGGCGGTGCGGGGCCTGCGCCAGGCGGACCATGCGGGGAGAGCGCCACACCTTAATGGTAGAGTCATCGCTGGCGGATAGCAGCAGCTCCTGGTCGGCCGGGCTGAACGCGACAGAGTTCACCACGTCGTCGTGAGCCAGCCGGGCCAGACAGATGTTGTAGTGACGGTCCCAGATGTAGCCGTGCTTGTCCTCTGCTCCGCTGTTGGGGGGGGGGGGGGGGGGGGGGGGCGGGAGAGATACGTCAGTGAAGTATTTTATAAATACAGAAAAAGAAACAACTATTTTTCTCATAAATTATTCTTCTGATTAATTTATCTTTTTATAGCAATATATTAGAAATAACCTAGTTGTAGAAACCATTAAAAAGTTCCAAATAAGTCCAAGTTATATAACATCTTAAAATGTCTTGTTTTGTCTGTCCAACAGTCCAAACTCAAACACAAAGAAAAACAGCTTTTTCCAAGATAAATTAAGCTGTTCATTTCGAGTATTTGTTCCAGTAAAAATATTTACATTTATCAATTAGTTGATTTAAAGGTAGAGAAAATGAATCAATGATTTGTTTCAGCTCTGAACGTCACCTTATGTGAAGTCACTAAAGTGGGCCATCTAAGCTAATCTACAGATGGCCCTGAGCCCAATAGAGATTGCCCTGAAAAATGCGCGCGGACGAAATGGAAGGGTTTGGGGGGCCTCCCCCTAGAAAATTTTGATTTTTGCAGGTCTTAGATGCTGTCTGGTCCATTCTCTAGACCAGTGGTACTCAACCTTGTCCTAATCAGGAGCCACATTGACGAAAAAATATTTTTGCAAGAGCCACAATCCAAAAACGCTCCTTTCCTCCCTGAAACCATTATGCATTTGAGAATATGGATAATAGTAATATGTTACTAAGGAATGAAAAGCATAATGTACAGTGCAATAACTGTGATTTATTATTTTCACTGCAACCACAAAACACACATTGCTGACTGCCCATAACAACAGATAACAGACAGCATGTTTACTGATCATCACAGGATGCCTCTGTCGCTCTTTCACTCGTATTTGTGTGGAATTTCACTCGTATTAAATTGTGAAATGACGTTGTCACAAAGCAGGCAGATGCATTTTCCCAACCCGGTGGAGACGAAGAAAAACTCGAGTTCCCAGTCCTCTTTAAATGTTCGATATTCCTCTTCATATTTTCGTTTCCTATATTCCTTTACCATTTTTGCATAGTGCTGTAAGCTAGTTTTCCCAGTGTGACGGAGCAATTATCTCGCGCACCTGCAATCAGAGCGCGAAACCTGAAATAATTTAGAGCGCGAAACCTGAAATAATTTGTGATTGGTTGTTCAGAGGGATGGGGGGGGCGGCTTAATAGACTGATGTGTGTGATGACTGGTGTGTGACTTGTGAGTGATAATGAAATGTTGATGAATTCTGCTGACAATGTTTTTTTTTCCGTTTTTTTTTTTTTTTTATTAATTTTTTTTTTTTTTTTTTTTTAAGTGCGACTTAAAAGAGCCGCAACTAGTCTTAAAGGAGCCGCATGCGGCTTGCGAGCCGCGGGTTGAGTATCGCTGCTCTAGACTGAATTATAAGATGAACCACCACAATATTATATTGTACAATTTCAATTGTATTCTTCATTTCACTTGTTTGTTTGTTCTTGTTTGCTCGCTTGCATGCCCTGCGTAGCTATAAGAAATGCTTAAGTTGTTGGTCAAGACACTTTCCATCTGATGAAGGCAAATGCCTTCCCAGATATAAAAAAGTAGAAAACATTACATTCAGTTATAACTGCCAAAATAAACATTATTTACACTATTATGGCCCCTGTTAAAAATGTTTGTAATGTTATCTACTGTAAGTTGGTCGAACGAATGCCTCCTCACCCAGAAGCTGACTGAGCAGACCCGAGCAGCAGTCGAGAGGAGCCGAGCGCATCCGCGAAGCACACAAAATGGAGACGTCAGAGTTCCCGTTAGCCGGCAAATCTAAATCTCTTCGGTCAAAATGTCCGATCAAAATAATTTCCCTTTAGAGCAATACCGCTTCAGTTGCGCCACTTATGTGACAGACAAGAAGAGTATGTGACAGACAAGAATAGTCAATTCTAATGTCTAACACTTAATGTGGAGAAAGATATGTCCTGTATGGGTTGATTGTGCGTTGATCTGTTGGTAATGCCTCGGGGTTCCGGTGGGCATGTAAACAAATGCATAATGCTGCGCTAGACTTTGTGGCCTCACCCAGTTGCATAGCGACACTTATTGTTTAGGTGTCTTTTAATAAGCAGGTAGTCATATCATTAGCTAGAACTAGCTAGATCTGATCGATATGGACATAAACGCGAGTGAAGTCTAATCTGACGGGAGAGAGAGATCAGCTGCTGCAGACGAGTCGACACGCAGCTCTGCATGATCACATGCAGCGGTGAGCGGACAAAACACACACCAGGTTAGAATATCACACGTAGCTATTTTAATTACCTCTCAAATTACCGTAACTACACTGAACAAAAATATAAACGCAACACTTTTGTTTTTGCTCCCATTTTTCATGAGATGAACTCAAAGATCTAAAACATTTTCTATATACACAAAATAACTATTTCTCTCAAATATTGTTCACAAATCTGAAAAAATCTGTGATAGTGAGCACTTCTCCTTTGCCGAGATAATCCATCCCACCTCACAGGTGTGGCATATCAAGATGCTGATTAGACAGCATGATTATTGCACAGGTGTGCCTTAGGCTGGCCACAATAAAAGGCCACTCTGAAACGTGCATTTTTGCTTTATTGGGGGGGTCTGGGGGGGTCCGAAAACCAGGCAGTATCTGGTGTGAGGGCTAGGGTAATCTTGTGAATCGAGTGGCCTGTGTTCGTCGTCCATTACATACGCCTGCCCATACCATAACCCCCCCACCACCACCATGGGCCACTCGATTCACAACATTACCCTAACCCTAATCACTAATTACTGGATGAGCTGCTGCATGAGACAGACACTGACGCTGTCCGAAGAGAGGGAGGAAAAAGAGAGGCTCCGTGTATTTTATCATTATATTATATAGAGTCGTTATTCATTTGTTTTAAAGCTCAATAAATAACAAAGAAGACCTTTGACCGGCACTTTTATAATTTTGTCCGGAAGATTTCAACTTTAATACACGCTGACTGGCGAAAAACTCTGCCCGGTTCCCTCGGCCCCCACCGCGGAGAATAAACAGAAGGGCAACCATGACAACCATGCTTCTTCGCTGCTTTTGTGGAGGAAGTTACAGCGCCACGTAGAGGCTCCTGCATATGTACTGCAGCTTCTCCAGCGGTTGGAGCTAAACGGAGCGGTCTCGTGTGGGCAGACACTATCCGGATAATTATTGCATGTGGACGGAAGCCGTTTGCGATTGCGTTTGCGTTAATCCTATGCGTTTAGCCGTTTTCGTCCTCGTGGGGCCGCAGCCTAAATGCACAGCAGTCCATTTTCACCCAGCCCAACAACAAGAGCAAGGCTGCTACCAGAGCATCTTATCGTGTCAGTCACGTTCTTGCGTAACACATGAAGTCTTTCAAAGATGGCGAAGTTGTGAAAGAAGCATTCCTGGAGGCTGCCGATGCACTTTTGGGGGACAGTAAAAATAACAGTAGCATTTCAACAGGTTTTTGATATAATAAAAACTCAAGTTAGATACCGTTATTAATCAGCTGTAAGTTTTAGTTTGTTTGAACTTATTCATTATAATTATTGTACAAAATGGTATAAGAATGCAAACTTAAATTGATTATAGTCTATTATCAATTCAGGTTAAGAAACTAGTGTTGCTTGCATCCTATTTTAAGCCATTTATTTTTATACTCTACTAAAATGCTACAAATTAATTTTGTCTTTTTTATTGCACTTTGGCAGCAGATTCCTGTGTAGCTTCAGATCTGAGTTGTCTTATTAGTAAGCCTAATTTTAATGGCAAAGAAAGGGTTCAGAGTCTTTTCTTTTTGTCCTGTGTCATATGTGGCAGCACTGTTCAATGTTTCTTGAATACATTACCCACTGTAGTTTGTGACGTGTGAATAAACTCCAACTCTGTATCAACAACACTGAATACTTGTATGTGTGTAGATTAGAAAGAGGTAAGATAAAGGATCTGCAGTATTTTATGAAGTATTAATCGTACAAAGGTCAGTTTTATACAAGTAGTGTGTATTTACCTGGTAGTAGGCTGTCAGTAATGGCTATGGTCTATATAATATGCCAGGAAAACACAGTTGTTTCAACGACACGAGTTGTCAATTTGCAGTGACAAGTTCACCACAATTTCAGTATCACTTCCTTCACACGGCCACTCAAGGGCAATACACAGGTTTATTACCGGTGAAGCCTGCATCTGTGAAAGCTGCATATATCGATGGAAAGTTAGACGTCTTTGTCCACTCACCTGGCAACAAAGTCTCTGCTGACGTCGAGGAAGATGAAGAAGCACTCGTCGTTAGGCGTGAAGGCTCGGTGAGCGCGTAGGCTCCTCCTCTCCTCCCTCAAACTCTTCAGATCGATGACATGGAGGTCGATCTCCTCGGCGATGGGAGGAGGAGACATCGGGTCAGAGATCACACAGCCCGCCGGCCAAGCTCGGCTATTCACATAAAGGTACCTGATCCATAAAAGGAGAGGATGACGAGATGACGCCATTATGATATATAGTGTTTTTCATGTTGTTAAAACAAAGTGTGCTTATACATTAAATGGCAATAAGTACGCAGACACACAGATTAGATCAATATGATAACCGATATCTCATCCATTAAAATAGCTCTCCTTTTTGGGAGATTTTGGCTTCTTTAATCCTTTTCAGACCGTCACAGTAGGGCTGCTCAATTAATGGTATTTTAATCGCAATTACGATTATGGCTTGCAACGATTACGAAAACAACGTAATCGAAATAAAACGATTATTGATTATTATCTTTTTTTTTTCTCAAATAATTTTTTTTGGTTTTTCAGTTCAATTATACTTAAAGTTCAGGGTAATCAACTGTTAAAAACATAAAGTTCAACATCTTTTTCTTCAATAAATTGATGTTTTCAAAAAAATGGATAATCGTTTTTAATAATGATATCAATTATTGACCCAAATAGTCGAGATTATGATTTTTGCCATAATCGAGCAGCCCTACGTCACAGTCCCCATTAAAGTTCATACCTATATGAGCCTGCATTGAAGCATGCTGAATCTGTACAACATTGACTAACCTGTGGTCTGGAGAAAGGCCCATACCGATGATGTGTCCGTGGATATCAATAACATGGTCCAAGGAATCAAAAAACTCATCTGAACTCCGCTCTTCCCCGAGCACAGGACCGCTGGTGGTCATCTGCTCGGGCTTGATCAGCTTAATACCTGAGATAGAGTTTGATATAGAGCACATTTAAAACAAACGTCGACCAGAAGGAATGAAAACGCACAGGAAGGATCAAATAAAAACACATGCATAGCTATGAGAATATAAGTAAATCAATAGAAGCATAGTATGATATGATAAGAGCAGAAAAATAGAGAATAAAATACAAAAATATAAAAAAGCAGAATGTGATCAGGCACGCTATCAGTTATAATAAAGACTTAAAGCTTAAGAAAAGAGACGGGAAACCAATGGAGGGGTGAATAGTTCACTGTTACAGGAGAACTATTAGCTCTTACAGCTCTTTACAGCATTGTGTGCAGTTTCTAATAACTGCATCTGCACATTTCAGTCATTGCATCTGCACGCTTTAGCTTTGATGCCGCAGCCTTGAATGGATCTTACCTATCTGGTGAGGGGAGTATGTAAGGCTGCCGGTGGTGAAGAGTAAGTACGTTTTGTCCTCTCCCTCCCCGGGGTCAGAGGGCACGATGAGGCTGGGGTCAGGGGCCTTCGTGTGCGCTTTGCCCATCATCTTGGCCAAGTGGGTCTCAATCGCCATCTCCGTTGGACCTACATTTTTACGACTCTAATAGGAGGCATGAAAAGAGGCAGAATGAAGAACAGTATCACTTCAAAAGGGACAGCTAAAACGGCACCCCTTACTCACCTGTATAACGTTCTCTATGCCGGAGATGGTGGGCTGAGCATGGCGTGCGGTGGGGAGCCTGGCAGCCTCTCCCAACTCCCCTTCCTCCTCCTCTTCCTCACTGCCGGAGGCCCCCAGGTCAAATAGGAGCGGCTGGTGCTGCTGCTGCTCTTTCTGCCTCCGAGCCTGGGACTGAGCTTCGTAGTCCAGCACCAAGTCTGGGTTGTTATGGCGACGGCAGTGAGCCACCATCACTGTGCGGATGGTGCTGGCGTTGACGTTCTGGATCTTGAAGAGGCGCTTGACTACGTTGACGTTTTCCGATTCAACATCCTGTGGGAGAAAAGGAAAAGGATGAGGAGGTCGGACTATTCGGAGGAAGCCTTTTATTTTAAAGTGGACCTATCATGCAAAATGCACTCTTGTACGTCTTTTATACATGAATATGTGTCCCCGGTGTGTCGGGGAACTCACCAAGTGTCAGAAAACACAACCCTCTCTCTTTTCCTCCATACCCAAATCTCTAAAAACGGGGCTGCAACGGATCTGATACAGATTTTAAATATCTCTGACAGGAACGAGGAGCTCCGCCTATATGGGCAACTCTCCACCTATCAGGAGAATGTGGGGTTGGGCCACCGCCGGCCATTGCCGCTCGAAAGCGATGGAGATGCTGTAGTACATATGCAGGCCTGTAAGTGGCGCTGTAGTCTGCCACAAAAGCTGCAAAGAAGACTTCCCGCGCATGGTTGCTATGGTTGCCCTTCTGTTTATTCTCCGCTGTGGCTCTTTTTCTCCCTCCGCGAGGCAAGCGTTTGCTCCTGCTGCTGTAATTCAATGCAATCCCTCCCTCGCTGTAATTCTCTCCGGTAGTCCACCAGCAGATGACAAACACCCACCTCTCCGCCTCTTCCAAGGAACGAGGGGACCGTGTGGCAGAGTTTCAGTTAGATTTTTTTTCGCCGGTCAACATGTCCGTTAAAGTTTAAATCTTCCAGACAAAATTATAAAAGTGCCGGTCAAAGGTCTTCTTTGTTATTTATTGAGCTTTAAAACAAATGAATAATGACTCTATATAATCATATAAGAATAAAACACGGAGGACGGAGATCTCTTTTCCTCCCCCTCTTCTGACAGCCCAGCAGCTGATCTCAAAGCACGCTCCCCTCTCCTGCAGGGGGGCATGCTCAGCTGCAGCTCATTTGCCACAGAATCAGCCCTTGAAAAAACAGGGCTGGAAAGAGCAAATAGAGCGAAATGAGGCATGGCTAAAATGCAGGATCTGTTTGGTATTTTGAAAAAAAAACTTCAGACATGTTTTATATAGGTATGGCCCTACAATATATTATTCAAATACAGCATGATAGGTCCACTTTAATTCAAGAATGAAGATATACTTCTTTATTTTCAAACCTGTGAGCTTCTTAGTTAAACCAAAACAGCAGAAATGTTTTGTAATATTATATCTATTCAATGTTGTTTGCAACAGTGGGAAAAAGACACCAATTGAAGCATGTGTCAGAGAAACGTGTGACGCTTTTTAAGTTGCTCAAGAAAATTACACAATCACATTATCCAGCCACAAAATACAAGCCAAACTATTTTCCTGTAATTCTTCATCTTCTTCACGTGTCTGACAGTAGCTGCTGTTCTCACCTGGAAGGCTTTGTTGAGCCAGAGCACGGAGCAGGACGTCATGTTGCCGATCCAGTGCAGATTCCCAGAGATTAGATGGGACTCATTCAGCCAGCAGCCAAACACATCGTACGGCTTGTTCCTCACACGCGACAGCAACGTGTAATTATCTGTGTGTTAAGAGACATGAGGAGAAGGAGAAGCACAAGGTCAGGAGAGACTACCACTAATGATTGGGAAAAATAAAAGATGTACTTCAACAGAAAATGACGAGGCATGACTGTTTTGGTATTTCCGTTGTACTTACCCAGACTAATGACAGCTATTTCCCCAGACGAGGAGTGGTGGGGGCCCAGGTAGACCCCGGACACCAGCAGCAGGGTGTCGTCAGCATTGAACTGGGAGAACTGGGTGTAGCCCCAGTTGAACTGCCGCATGCTGGAGCTGTGCACCATGGAGATATTTCCATCTGGCCGCTCTGTGTCCCATAGCTGCACACAGGAAGCCAGAGGACAGGATAAGAAAGAAAAGAGAGGGGATGTTTATCCTTTAAATAATCCAGAAAATAAGATTTGCAATAAAAGTAACCTGAATAATGGTTTAATGCCTACCTTAACGGTGCAGTCTTTGGAGCAGGAGGAGAAGCGGTGACCCCGGTGAGAGAAGGCCAGGTGGAGGACTTGGTCAGTGTGCTCTACCAGAGTCTGAACCTCCACACAGGGGATGCAGTCAAACAAACGCTTGAACTCCCTGTACCATGACACCGATGCTGCACAGAGGAAGATAAGGGGATATTTAAAGTTGTAAACAATCCAATAATTGATCAACGAAGCTGTTCTCAGTGACTTTTGTTTTGACTTCTTCAGTGACATTTGATTATTTACCTGGGTGTCGAGGTACAGAGCGAGGTATGCGGTAGAAGCTGTAGAACAGCTCCCTCCACAGGAACTCATCTCTGGAGACGGCCAGCCACTGTCTGCAGACCAGACCAGCGCTCAGCACGGCTTCATGGGGCAGACGCAGGAAGATCTCCAACACCAGGCTGTCCGGCAGAACTGGCCCACACTCCATCCTAACATCCTGTGTCACACACACACACACACACACACACACACACACACACACACACACACACACACACACACACACACACACACACACACACACACACACACACACACACACACACACACACACACACACACAACACACACACACACACACACACACACACACACACACACACACACACACACACACACACACACACACACACACACACACACACACACACACACACACACACACACACACACACACACACACACACACACACACACACACACACACCTTTAACCCCTTAACAGAGTTCTGCTGTCATTAAAGATAGTCATCTATTTCCATCTTGCTATCAACTTGTTCAAAATATTATATGATAAGACAAAGTTAAACTATGTTTTATTGCTTTAACATTCAATTCAATTCAATATTTGTAATATTTTACTTATTCTCAGCCAGATATGTATTTGATATCTTAAAAATAACAAAAATGTGTTGATTTATTTCAAATGTCATGTTATAAATACATGTTTTTCCTTTTTTTGTATAAGTGGTATAAGTATTTATAAAAACCTATATAAAATTATTCCAAGGTACAAACAAGAAGGGGGTCCCCAGAATGCTCGTGAATATTGTAAGGGGTACATGTCTGAAAAAACGATTGAAAACTTCTTATCTGGAAGATGTAGAATCTTCTGATTTCCATATAATCGATTTAAAAAAAAAATGCAGTACTACTATAAACTGAGGAAAGAATTGAGGAGAGAAACTCTGAAACTGCATAGACATAATCATTTTCATATTCTTTTGCCCACTGCACCCTTAAATAACTACAGCCCCCTCCCCCTCTCAGGAGACTAATTTGAGCCCGGCAGCTGGGAGCTGTCCCTCTGGTTTGTGTTACAATGCAATGCCAGCACTGATCTGTGTTCAGCCAAACAGGTCTCCTGCTGTCAGAGCAGCTCGATAAAGCTATCACCATCATGTTTAGCATGTCAGTACATTTACAGATACTCCATAATGGCCTCTTACCGTGTAATTGTTTACTCAGAGCTGCCTATGTTGCAAATGTATTATCTTTTCAATTTACACACGGTATCTATTGCACGTCTGTCCGTCCTGGGAGAGGGATCCCTCCTCTGTTACTCTCCCTGAGGTTTCTCCCATTTCCCCCTTTAAACTGTGGGTTTTCTCTGGAAGTTTTTCCTTGTACGATGTGAGGGTCTAAGGACAGAGGGTGTCGTATTGTCATACTGATATTCTGTACAAACTGTGAAGTCCACTGAGACAAATGTAATATTTGTGATATTGGGCTATATAAATAAACATTGATTGATTGATTGATTGATTGATTGATTGATTGATTGAAAAAGGGAAGCATAAAGAAGGCGTTTATGTACAAAAGCAGAATGGGACAGAGCCATGCCAGCGTGGCATTTCCTCAATAACGAGCTTAATCACAATCAACCAGTACTGTAGTCTTCCTCCTTCTAAATGAATGCAGCTCTTCTCTGGAGAAACAACCCGTCGTGTGAAGATGACCTAACATGGACATTTCCTTTCACTGTGCGTAAAACTCCTAACAAGTTACTGTGTTTACACTGATAATAAACTGCCCAGCATTCATACTGTCCGACACATTAACTAGCTACAAATCTGACATTTAGCTGGTATTCTGTTTGTTCACCAAAATCCGTGAACAGATTAATTTATAGCTATGCTAACCAGAAATGTCAATCCAGCTAAAGTTAAGCTAAGCTAGCTAACTAGCTGTTAGCTGACATTTGTTTTCAATTTATAACTACGACATTTATTTCTGCGAACTCGCGGTTACTTTCACCAACAGATGCTTTCGTTGCAGTTGTAAATAAGCTTGGCTCAGTACAAAGTTGTTGACATAAACTATGACCCACCTGCTGGAACAAAGTATGTTGGAGAGAAATCAAACGGATAGCTAGCAGTAAAGGCTAGCCACAGAAAATGACAACAATCCTCCACAGCAGCGGTGAATCGACCGGAATCAGACTCTACCAACAGATCACAACATCATCGCGCCAACAAGGCCAAATCAATCTATCCCTGATTTACTACCGTTTTAGAAAATAATAAAACAGTAGTGTGCAATCCTTCTGGAAGAATATTTCTCATTATGTTGTCCTTTTGCTAGTTTTTAAAATGTTCTATTCATTATTTATTTTGTCCATTTTTTGTATTTCTTTACTAAAAAAAATAACAACAACATTGTCGTTATTATAACTTAACTTGTTTGATTACAATGTCTATATTAAAGTATTTCCTGATTTTCATACAGCTCTATGAAACCATTAAACCCTTACCCTGACATTGTTTATGAAACGTGAAGCTTACTAAATACTTCAACACCTCTACGTCTCAGAAGCAAATATTGCACATATTTAAATCATTAAAAACTGGCTTCACCCAGCTGCAACACTAAAGTGATGTCCATGCATTAATCATCATTATCCAATAATATAGGCTAATATGCTGCTCTGAAATGAATCATTCTGAAAGAAAAAAACGTTTACTATGATGTAAATACATTCTTCTTCCGACATAGTATGACTAAGTGTGGTATTGTTACTTCTACCTTAAATATCAGAGTATTGTTTACCTCTGTTCATTTCCTAACTTATTTTTTATTTAACCTTTATTTAACCAGATAAAAGATCCCTCATCATTGTCTGTTCTTATCATACTGCCAGTGCACTACCTCCTTTATTCCTCATTTTCATGTCTTTGAAGTGAATGTGCAAGGGAAACATAAGTAATATACTTCCTGTATCTATGTGGTGACCCTGAGTACCAGTATCTGTGTAGGGCAGAAATGCTGTGTCATTGTTTTATAGTGCATGTCAGTGCAGACACATCATTACACTGACCACAAGGAAGCAGATGACTTCAAGACACACTGGTAAGGAATAACGCAAAGTGGAGCCATGCTATGACTGCTGTTCTCCGGTGAGTATTCAAACATCATAATACAATTTTATGGCAACATGCTTCCTAAAAAAATGTCTTTGTGATAAGATACATATACAGCATTATTATTTTGGTGAGGAACCATTTGAATAAAGCCTTAATTCCTCTTGTTTAATCTTACTCTATTTTAGATTTTAATCATACCTGCACTTTACTTTCACCATTATGTCTCTCGCAATTTTTTATTTATTTGTTATGTCTTCACTTTAGTTAAAATTATTGGAGGAGCTTGGGATTTAATGTTTGCATTTCCAACTACACTAACTGTTGTGCATTTGACAAAGAAGACTATACATATTTGAATAAATGAATAACCTGAACAAACATAGTATGCTATAGTAAAATGGAGCATGTTTAACCTGATAGGGGTGGAGTCAAGTTACCTGCCACAACATCATCTCACCAGCAGTGTGGCGGATATACAAACAGATAAAAGAATAATTAATGTCTGCTACACATTGTCTTCCTTCAGTTCTGCGTCATGCCTCTGAGATGGTAGCTTCTTGCTGTGGTTCTCCAAAGAAGGACAGGACTACAGCAGGATGTCTATACCAGGATAAAGGTGCTTTTAGTTTGGGTGAGATGGTACCATTTTTAAAATAAGTATTCATTGTAGATGGTCTAAACTGTCTGGTGTTCTTCAAGGTGATGAGCAGAACGTGTGGACAGTCTCCAGTGATGGAAAAACATCCAGTCAAAATCCTTCCTAATTCCTCTGGGAAGAGGAGAAGCCCACCTTTCTCCTCCATTTTATTTATTTCTTAAATGTATTTATTTGCAGCATGTTGATCTGTGTTTCTCTGTTCTTGTTGATGACTTGTCCTGAAAACTCCTTGTTGGGAAGTTGGGTAATGTCTGACAGCAGACAAGTTCAGCAGTGGCTCAAAGGTTAACATTTACTGTATGTACACAACATTTATATGGGAGAAATGCAATGTGGTCAGCGCAGAAAATACATCCAGTCACATAAATAAATGGTTGTAAAGATCATGTATCAATATAAACAGTGTTATTAAAGTGTCCGTCCATTGATTCTGCAGGAAAAGCACACTTTTCGCTCAAGACTCTTTTTTCCTGGGTATCTGGCGCCATCGTGTGGAAGAAAAAAGGATCTGCAACTACCTGTTACCTGAAGAGAGACAGAAAACTGGTTCATTTAATAATAAGATGTTATATTTGAATAATACAATTTTAGTAAAAAAAGAGACATATTCAAAAAATGCTTGCCGTTATTATCAATTAAATATTTTAAGCTGGAAATAAAATAGTCTTTGGGCCATTTTACAGTTTAATAAATACATTAAAAACACATGCACCCAGACTCAGCATAACATAACAACACCTGCCAAAAATAAGGTTAACATTTAATTTCGAGAAATCACTTCTGTACAGGACAAGTTGCCAGTCAATAGGGTTAATACATTCAGAATTACAATCATTCAGAATGATTGTTTCATGTCAAAAAGTGCACTTATAAAAGAATTGTTTAAGTGATGGACTCTTTCCTCTTGGTATTTGATCTTTGAACGTGCATTTAATTAAACTACACTATGCTATATTATGGACAGTTATATTTTGTTCTTCTCAGACTATTATTATAAATTAAATCACTGTCAACCACATGAAAGAGAAGTAAACAAAATGTTGTAATATCATATATTTATTTAGAATAGAAGAGAGCACAAATGTATTTACATTCACATGTACAGTAGCTACTATACAATCTTACAATTACACAACAGTATAGTATACAGTCTGTGCAAGTTTAAAGTGACAATCTCAGTTTACAGTGTGTGGATGCGGCTGAAACAATGTACACTGGATTCTACTCGCTGTACAAACCTCTGACTGTGTTTCACCTGAACAGGTGACGCAGAATAAACACAGTGTAAATATGACAGTGATATATAACACTTGGTTTAAAGATTACACAGTAAACAACATGTTTTGAAAAATCTTCAGAGTTGCACTTCAGCATCATCACTATAAGCAATACAAAAAGGCAACATATTCAAATGTCTTTGTGAGATGCTTTATCACATCAGTTCAGTTCCTTATGAAGGCCTGTCTCATCATCCGGGTCCATTTTTACTTCTCCTCTCGTCTAAAGTGCAGCGTTGCCTGTCTGTCCCCTCCATTTTCCTGTCATCATAGCGCCATGGTGGGGATGTGGTGCACCATGGGGGGCATCTGGTGCTGGTGGGACATGACCGACATCTGCTGGGGAGGGGGGGACACTTTGGATGCCATCTCTGCCGCGTGTGCCATCGGTTTGTGCCGCGCGCTCTTCTGGTGGGCCCTGAGGCCTGCCAGCTGGGAGTACGCGCTCTGACACACGTGGCACTTGTAGGGCCTCTCGCCAGTGTGCAGGCGCACGTGGTTCCGGAGCGTGGAGGACTGGCTGAAGCGGCGGTTGCAGAAGCGGCAGACGAAGGGCTTGTCTAGCGTGTGAATACGCATGTGAGAGCGCAGGTTGCTGCGGGAGTTGAAGCCACGGTGGCAGATGACGCAGCGCATGCGACCTACTGTGGTGGTAAGGGCTGGAGGGGAGCACGAGGCAGGGCCGTCACAGGGGTGGGCCTCATCTGAGAGAGGAAACACAAAGGGGGGAGGATTAGTTTAAAGTTTGGCTCAGATTTCGGCTGCTTAGTTAGAGTGTTTTATTTTCTATTTTATTCTGTATATTTTATAGTGTCTAGATACTCTCTTGAATATATGTATTTTCTTCTGAAATGTATATTGTTTTTAGTTTTTACATTTAAAATATGTTTTTCTTATTTTTTTTCTTATAAGTGACTTTCAAAATGCTGTTGTGAAAAAACTATTTCCCAACTTCGGATAAATCTATCTATCTATCCGTGTGTGTTTAGTCTAAGAAATAATAAAAGCAATGTATCAGAACAAACAACAATGATATAAACTGGCTCATGTAGCCTATGTTGACCACGAACAGATACAAAAAGCTGTAACCCTTAACATTGTTACATCAAATGACTCACCTCTGGCTTTCTTCAGGTGTTCCTCATCTATTCCCGGAACTCCAGGGATTCCCAGGAATGTGTTGAGGGTGTTTCCGTACCAGACAAGAAGTTCCTGGTCCGGTGGGATAGTCTGAGAAAAACAGGGAAAAAGGTCAGCAAATAAATATGTGATTTAAAGTTGCTTCTCTGGTGCAACCATACGACCAAAGATGCCAAACTACAGAAATCACATAATCCATTTTCATTTGGGCCAACAGGCGGCGCTGCTCTAAAAAAAATCACATTTACATACTTGTAAAACCTATTCAGTCGCCACAGGGCCGAGTCCTTGTTTATAGATCAACAGAATTAAAGTCTATTCTCACCTCCACTGCCTTGTAGAAGATGCTGCTGCCGATCTGCACCACCTCCAGGTTTTGCTCCTGCTCATTCCTTGCGCACTTTATGTAAGTCATCCAGCTGCGTTGGTCCTCCTGACTGGCATCGATGAAGTAGCGCACCGTGCCGTCTTCATTGAACACCTGAGCGCACAACAGCGAGGAAAACAGCGTCAACATAAGGCGGAAGTAATAAATCACAGACTCTGGATCATGGACGGTCTAACACTGAGCTTGGACCCCCCTGTGCTTTGCTCGGCCTAAGATAACATACATGTTTTATTTTCCAGGATGAAATTAAATAAATTGAAACTAAGTTACTGAAACCATTTTTTTTTTAAAGAAAATAAATATCAACAAATATTAATGAATAAAATAAAAACTAAGTTTGGCTGCATACATATTGTATTTATTAACCAAAACTGCATTTAGGTTAAGTAAGTAACTATACTAAAATTGTAACAAAGTCATTGACTCACATTCTGTTATTAAAACGAAAATAATGGTATTAAAAAATATATGTTGTGCACTATGATTTTATACTGAACTGAAAAAGATTGAATCTTGAACACTGTTGGAACAATTGCTCTGGTCATCCATTAAAAAATGGGATCATTAAAAAACATTATTCTCTGCTCACCTCCCACATGAGGTTGTTATTCTTCAGCAGGTCCACGTGCTCCGGAGATATGACCCTCCCTGTGAACGGGCCCATCTCGGCCCCTGCTTTGATCCAGGTCTTTGAGAAGATGCCCAGACCCTCTCCAGGGATGGAGCTCTGCGCGATGATCACCTCACTGGGCAGCACCAGGCTGGACAGCTTCTGCACCTCTGCACAAAGAAGAAAAAATAAAGGTTAGCATGCAAAAGGGAAACATGTCAGAAAACATTATATCTGCCCGAGTAATACTGCGCAAAAATGCAGCTCCAGGAGACTAAACTGTTCAACAGGATCTCATGAAACAGGATTGCTGAAAAAGTCATGAAAGCAGCAAATGGACTGGATCTTATTTTAGTCACGAAATATTAAGCTACACCTTATCCTCCGTTTGATTCGATTATCTGGTTGAATTGAAACTTTTTGTTGTGCAGAAAAACTCCATAGGAAAGCATTTTCATCCGCACCAGAAAGGGAGAAAAGAAAAAACCGTGCGGTTCTTTAATGTCAAAATCAAAGATTTTTTTTCTGTGAGCCGAGCCGAGCAGGGGTTAAATGGTCCTCTATTGCCCAGGGTCCAACAATTTGTCATGCTTCAGATGTGATATTCATTAAAGTTTACTGGAAAAGAAACGGCTAATTCCAAATTCATTATCCTTTTAAGAACTTTGTAGCAATAAATTTGCGCTGAAAGAAACTAGGACTTGTTTAAAAGACTCAGGAATTTTGGCAACAAAAAAATGGAAAGGCGATTAGATGGTTGACATGCAATGAATAGCATTAGATTTAGCCTTCACGGTGCATTATGCGAGGAACAGCAAATCTTTTAAGGAGAGAGAAAGAGAAAAGCTCCGAAGCCCCATAGCTGCCAAGAGAGGAAAAGAGACTGTCCGGAGATTGATGAATGCGGGATAAAAACCCGGGACATCTCAAAGAAAAGAAACCTTTCTCTCCTCGAGGTTTAAGTGGAAACTTTCCCAGGTCAAGCACAAAGTTAACCAAATGAATTTAATGCCCTGCGTCTTTCAATCAGCGGCAGTTACACGCCTAACAAGCCTCTAAACGCGAGGAGCAGAGCTCTATAGCGTTAACGCGTTTAATGGGTCGAAATAAAAGCAGTAAACTGAGAGAAAATGCAGAAAAACAGCAACAAGTTAGTGGGAAAAACTTTGGTAAATAAATGTTTGGGACAGAAAGGGAAGTTTATTTTAGTGTCTCTGCAGGATGTGGGATTTTTTTGAAGTTCAATTATTATTATTAAATGGGAAAAAACCCAAATGTGGCTGTAATTGTAATTGCAAAAAAAGTCCTTATGGAGTTCAGTGATTCACTTTTTCGGAAATTGCATACGGGGACACAAAAAAAGAAAAAGTTAAATCATATTTTTTATTTCCATAAAAAACACATTAAATAAAATAAAATAATATACTGGAATTAGGCAGAAAACATGCAATTAAAAGGCCCAAACATGCACAACAGTATGATGAAACAGAATTTACATGTATGAAAATACCCCATAATAAAGCAGAATGTCAGCCTACCTCCGACGAAGGACTGCGCCAGCACCTCGGCGGTGAACGCGGTCTTGGGGCTGCTGCTGTGCCGCTCCTCCGCCAGGTGTTCTCCCAGCACGTTCCTCCACCTGCCGTACAGGAAGCTGTGCAGGATGTCCGAGGTGATCACGTCTGACAGCGAGCGGCTCGGACACTTAAATCCAGACTTGAGTGCCAAAGCGTCTGCGGGTAATACGGAGCCCATGTTGCAAATCAAAAAAGAAAGCCCCCTAAAATAAAAACAGCTGCAAGTGGAGAAAAAGAAGCAAAAGGAGTATAGGAGAAGAGTTGGACACCGAGAGCTGCTCCTCAGTGCGTCCTTGTGCTGCAGACTGTCTGTGCGTAAAGCTGCCCTGCAGGCTGTGAGGGTCCCTTTATATAAGTGGCTGGTGTGACCCCTGTCTAATTACTTATTAATGACACACCCCTCACCAGGAGGACCTGCCCGCTGCAGCGCACCAGCAGAGACACTGAAACACACAGCAGACAACCACACGTTATTTTAGTCATTATCTGCACTTAATGCATAATCATTTCAATTAAAGCGAGGTTTTTTTGATAGCTGCAAATACATCATAATTGCGTAAAATGATAATAAATGCGTTTTTAATTATTTTTAAGATCAGAAAATGTAAAGTTTTGTGCTAAAAAAGCCTAGTGTTGCAAAAATAGATCATAGTGCAAAAAAAACCCAACAGGTTGCTCTCTATGGAATATGAATTTAAACACTTGTACAACATTTTAAAATAACAATGTTTCAGAAGATCATAAAAGCAGGTTTTCTGAAAGTTTAATTGATGGTTTAAGTTGTTCTGCCCGCAGAAGTGGGTCATTGAGTCTGGGAGTTGCTCGCCCATTTTTTTCTCATGCATTTGATATTCATGTGGTGGTAATATTATTATTTTTTTGTGAGGAGTTAGCGCGGGAATAACAAGAATAGAAACAAGCTCGACGTGGAGTTTTTTCTTACAGCATTGTTCGCATGCAAAAAATGCAAAGCTGCTTTGACGTGGTTCACTTTTTCAAGCCCTTGTTGAGGTAAGCGGTTTAATATTCATGGGTTTTCGGAGCCCCCTCGGTATTGTGACAACGTTTAGATGAGTATATACGGCCCTTTTCTTCTCTATAGTCACAGTCTTCTGTGTTTTTTCCTCTCTTGCCTATTTTTCGGGCTTGATGGACTGGGGCTAAATGGGCAGTTTTGCTTCTTTCCAGCAGAGAGGACATCTTTATTCCATCCCCGGCTCACAGGTTCCCTATTCAGCTCCCCTCCAAGTAATGTCAGGCCCCTGAAAAGTGCTGCAAATCAATCTTTCATGGTGTTTTGAGGGCAATTTGACATCCATGCACTCCTCTTTTCACTCCAAAAACTACAAGGGGATTGTCCGAGAAATGGGCAAGTTGTGCTCTCTCTTTCATTCTCCCTCTCTGGACGAATATGGATAATAATGTAATGGGAAAGAAGATATGGCAACTAAATACAATAGCGGAGGTTTTTTTTGAGCTGGGGAGATAGTGAAAAGGCAAGGTGAGTGACAGGGCACGAAAAAAGATTACTGTGAAACAGCTGCTTTTTATGAGCGGGCCCCTCCTACATTTGTCTCCTTTTCCCAGATGAAATTTCTCTGCTCTTTCAATGGGATTCTTTCTCATCTAGATTGATTTACATTTATAGCATTCATCGCACAAATCCGAGGTAAATGGCGGGGGACAGGGGGTGGGGCCGCTTCTTTATTAAAGAGGAATTAAATGAATTGAATTGGGGTAACGCATGGATTTGATTTGCTTATTTATGCATTAACCTATGGCATTATGTGGAGCTGGTAAAGCCGCGGGCATGTCAGCAATAGCAAATCATCCTGCTTAGCTGTTCCATTGTAAAACTATTTAAGCTATTATTCTGTCCATTTAAAGCTTATCAATTTAATGTGGATGATTGACAATTATTGCACAAAGAATGCGGTAATTGTTTTATTTCAAAGAGCTGGTGGGAAACCTATCAAAGAAAATCATTTGTTTGTAGATAAAAAGGAGAATTTAACGCTTATCAGGGGAGAATAATAAAGGGAGAAAAAAGACTCGGTCATGTTTAAATAATACATGTGAACGTTTAAGCTTTAATGACCAAATAACTGACAATAAAAGACGGCTTTGAATATAAAATTCAAAATAACTAAATAAAAATCTGAGATTATCTTGAGATTTTGCTTTAAAAAAATTAAGTTTGTGGCGCTTTAGAAATAATAAAGTAACACCATTTTCTTTTTTTTAAAGTATAAAAAAACATAAACACATTAAACACGTGGCAAAAAATAGTCTTTGTCACATTATGAATCAGTGACACGCACGCACGCACGCACGCACGCACACACACACACACACACACACACACACACACACACACACACACACACACACACACACACACACACACACACACACACACACACACACACACACACACACACACACACACACACACACACACACACACACACACACACACACACACACACACACACACACATTAAAAGCAGATTAAGGTGTCCTCCACTGTGCAGGATCAGCTCATCTGTTGCAAAGGTGAGTGAGGTGCTGGAAGCCCCCTCCTAAAAGAGCCTTTCCTCCCCCCCTCTGTTGTTGGAGAGAAGGGGTAGTCAGAAAAGACACCTGCCTGATTTGAGGGAGCTGTGTACCTTAATTTACACAGCAAGAAAAACGTTTTTAAGTTGTTAAGCCTTAAATATTGAATACAAAAACGGATTCATCCACTGCATTATAAACATGATCACTCCACATGCATTTCATTCTGTGTGAGTACTGTGTTTATGGACAAATCTGAGGAACATGTCATTTATTTAACATTTTTTTATATTAACCGTATATGTCTCTCCTCAATTATCCAACTACTTACTTTGCCAAATCAAAAAATATATATATAATCAGCTAATAAATCATGATTTCATGTTATAAATTGCAATTAGCATGACCTTTATGAGCTGCAACATTAGTGATATTTATGCATGAATATTAATATAACAGATAATACAATCATATAACAAATTATTCTGAAATCAACTTTTTTTGTATACTTTTATTAGATTTTTTGATGCTTAAACTTTTGTACTTGATATCTATTTTAAATGCAGGACTTTTGTTACTACCTCTATTAAAATATCTGCTTTTAAGATCTGAATACTTCTCCAGTGCTCTACTTATAATACAAACAATAAGACTCAAAGAGAAAACCATTCATGACTATAAAGAGGATTTTTTTTTAAAGAGTGATTTAACCTACCAGTGTTGGAAACTTCAAGTAAAAGTAAAAAATACAAGTCTAATCCAACTTTTGTAAAATAACAGGATTAGTGTTGGATGAATGCAGCTATTTAAAGTTTCATAAATAGTTAGTCTATTATGTATTAATACAAAAATGTAGATAAAGTGCAAGCTTTCCCTCAGATTTACAGTAAAGTATACGCCTATACAGAAGCTGCAATGTATCCATTTTAATGTGGAAATAAATGTGCTGTAAGTTTTTTGTAGTGTATAATATTGTACTTTGATATCTTTGCTCATTTTCTAAAACAGATGTCTTTAATTACAGTTTTGTAGCCTATAGGAAAGTCAAAAAGGCACATGTTGAAAAATGGTTTTAAAATCTGAACAAAATATGTTTTCTTGTTCCTCTGTCCATAATGAAGGGGACACACACTAAACACACCTCCTACAGCAAATGCCTGTTTATTTGGAGGGTTCCATTTCTGCAGCTTGAAAAAGGAGAAATAAAGTGTCCAAGTGTGGTCTATATAAATATTAATGTTACCTCTCTCCACATCAGTCTGATCATGGAACGACTAATCATCAGAAGGCCACAGAGGACCCCCGGGTCAGGAGTGTCCTGCGGGACGGTGACTAAAAAAGGAAGAGGATCAAAATCAAGGGCTGGATTTGGAAACAGCTGCAGCGCATCAATGCAGCGGACGGTATGGGGCCGCCAGGGTCCACTGTGGCAGGAGCCCCCCACCCGCTGAGAGCAAAGCTGTGCAGTGACAAAGCTGAAAGAGAGAGGGGGAGGGGGGGTGACGTGCTGCTGCTGGACGTTAACATGTGCAAGGATGGCAACATGGAAATGTTACAAGGTTTGTTTAGGGAGCAATGAGATGTTGAAGAGAAGGAAATTGAGCAAGGCAGATTTAAATGAGACATGAGATGATACAGAGGAACAAACCAGTCTGGTGGCCACAACTTGCAACACCATCCTGTTTGAAAAGAATGAGAGGGTCATCTTTATACACTCATTGGGTCAATAACCCCACGTGAAACCTCATCTGATGTGTTTGACTTAACAGGCCCAGATATGATGCAAATGAGAAATAAAGACTGCACATAAACAACATCTCAATAAAGTCAGGTGTAAGGAAGAAAATCTGATTTGTTTCTGAAATGGCTTAAGAAATTATTTGATTTTACATAAAAATGCTCATTTTAACACTTTAGATTTTACCCTCAAATCAGAAACAATTGTGTAGCCTACTTGTTAATATTTTTGAAATCATTTGCTGTTCTGTTTTGGCAGCTATGTGTTAATAAAATGCACCTTCTTAAACGTAAAAACTATAAAGTGATTGTGCAGTGGAAAAGTGCTGCAGCTACCATTAAGAACTTGTACCAATAGTTTTAGTCAGCCACAAGGGAGGCTTGCGGAACATTTATTTGAATGCGAGAACTTGCAATTAACTATAGAAAATATATATTTTCTGCTTATAAAACATGAGAACAAACAGTTGGCCTATATATCTATTTCTATGCATCATCTAAACTTTTCAACACCAAGAATCAGAATACAACAAAAGTCACATTATTTTTTCACACAATCATCTCTAGCAGTACACAAATGTAGTCTGGATTTGTTTTAATACATTGTTAACTGTACATATAAGGAAAAGAAACAAACACCATAATTAGACATTTTGAAATTATATCCCTTTTCATTAAGAAATGACGTTAATACCAGAATCATTTTTCCATAATGACGCATCATTTATATTAGATCACACAAAGAAATAAAAAAATAATTAAAAAGTTATTAGCATTGGACTGAGTCCAGCGCCCCCCGGGGTCCAGAGCAGGGCTCAGGGGGATGCTGGCGAACTGGGAGGTACCAAATAAGACAGCTTTTGATCATAATACTTAAAACATAAAAATACTATATTAATTATTACACAGGTAGAAGAACAGCGGCTTAGCAGTCTTGAATAGTTCAGGTACAGAACATACACAAATCTACCACTTCTTAATTTTCTTCATAACAAGATGCAACATCAAATTTCAAATCACACATTCACAATCTTTGAACATTTTCAGTACGAAAACAGAACAGAAAAACAGAGGGACAGTTTTCCTGCAACACTGACCACAGGAAAAAAAATATTTTTTTATATAAGTATATATGAAACATATATATTTTAAATTAACAGTCAAATATATGAGCGTATATACATAGTTTTACAAGGTAGCAACGGCAAAGAAGCTATTTGCAACATCCCCCTAAATCCTATCATATCAGATAATTGTAATAAATTATCCATGACATCTATTTGAAAGAAAAAAAACATCTTAAAACTACAAGTTAAAAGTCGGTCAAAATATTAGAGAATCATCTTTGTTTTCAAAAGTGAAATAAGATATTGCACCTTTTTTAAACCAGAGTACAATAAAATGACAATGAAAAACAGCATACAATGCACAACAGGAATTAAATAAGAACTATTGCCACTGGCTGACATTATTCCGTGTTTTAAACCGTGTAACAAAAATACATTTCCTGTAACAAAACATCACAGTTTTATTTCACTGAATTATGTAAAAGGAAAACATTTTTAAACACATCTTTTTTAAACAATGACATATGGTATTCAAGACTGCTAAGCACATAATCATGGTTTCATTTCAACAAAACTAGAAAAAATAGATCATATTGCCTTTTGAAATGTTACAACTCTTGGGTTCATTTTGGCGGGTACAATCTGAGTCAAAGACAGGAAAACATAGAAAAACAAAAACAGCTCTCTCAAGTCCAAAAAGGGATCCCAGATACTGTCTATCCAAAATAACAGTGTACACAAGCATTTAGTAACAAATAACTGTTCCTGATTTTTAGAAATATTACTTTATCATATAAGTCATTCTACAGCTAGTGTTTCTCACTAAGAAAAAAAGTCTTCAAGGCGTTGCAAATCTAAACCCCCTCCGTTAGAAAAGGGTTGGTTTCATCCTCAGTGATTCAAGTCTGTCCCCTGGGCGTCTTCTCCTAATGCTCCTGGAGAGGAAACAGTTTGCTCATCATTGCTTTAAATAAATAAACCCATCTGGTTACACTCACATTTGTTCATAAAAAATCTGGTGACATTTTTGATTTTCCTACTTTCAACAAATCACATCAGTAAGAATTGTGTAACAAAGCTCCACTGTGAAACAAACACTTAAAAACCAAGGGACTATCAGAGTTGCTGCAGAACTACTGATGGTTTTATCTGTGCTGTATTCGTTTTCAGTCAAATGTGCTAATAATTACATTTCAACGCTGATTTAATAAGTGACAGCTGTTTTTGAAATGCACGATTAAAAAAAACTAAAGTAATTGCGTTTATTTTTGACTGATATTGCAATTACGATATGATTCGCAATATTGGAGAGTTTTAATTTATTATCATACTCCTCTATCATTGAATAGTATATTGAAGTGATTATGGTGTTTTTTTAATAGAAACCGTACCAAACGGTAGAATATGATTTGTAGGCCCGGATATCTCTGCAGCTCCAAAATCACTCATTCAAATGTTACTCAACACATTTTTAGCCTTTAAGAAATATTGGGATTCTGGACATTTGAATATTTCACATGTCCATAATCACAATTTGAATATCATTTGAAGAAATTGTGCAGCCATAGAACCAATGGGCTTTGAGCTGATTGACAAGATAAGAAAGTATTGAGAAAAACACTAACATGGTAGTTTTTTCTTATCATTTATAGGATTTGTTATCTGCCAGCCTGATCCTGCAGATGTGTGTTTCTCACCTGAAGGCCCGGGGCTTGTGTCTGCTGTGCCTGGCCCTGGTTGAAGTAGGCCACGGGCTGCCTGTAGAAGTCCACCCAGGCAGCGTTGTAGTCAGGGTTAGAGCTCTGCTGAGACGCAGGACCAGTGCTCTGGCCTGAAGAGTAGGAGAGGAAACAACAGTAAGCAACAGACGAGCAGGAATCAAGAGAAAATAAGTCACACGGAGGATTGAGCTAAAACCCATCCTTCAATCCCCATGAGAAAGACTTCCAGCAGCTCTCACCCCAGGCTTTGTTGTACTCGGGAGCAGAGCTCTGGGCTTGGTTTTGCTGACCTGAAAACAAACCGGTTACATTTTGTTTTTTACAATATAAATCTTTTACAAACTAAAACTTTTATCCAACCGTTTTGCTGAACAGGGTTTTAAATTAAAGTTAGAAGGATTTATGCCTATAATCTTTCCTAAATGCATGATTGTATCAGGCTTGTGTGAACAGACAATAAAGAGTTTAAGGAAAAATAAATGTCTTTGGAAAAAGTTATAGAGTGACACTTAATCAAAAATATATGTTTCTCTTGCCTAGCTTTTTATAATACTGCTCCCAGTCCATCTGGCCCGTCTGGGATCCATTGTGACCTGAAAGCAGACACAGATAATACCAGTTACTGAGAGAGCGCTCTGCTTTTCACCTTCTGCTCTCATCTGTTCCCTAATCATTTCCATCCACGGCACATTTCAAATCTGTCCATAGAGGAAAGAGGTGGTTAGCCACAGGAAGCACAACCATCACAGCCTGCTGCAGACTTTGATTCAACTGCAGTGACACTCAACTGTGATCAAAATAAAATGTGCTTTCAGAGCCAAATGTATGGGCTTCATTCCTTCAATGCAGCTCAATTATATATCTCGGAAAGGATCATATTTCCTTTTTTTGGTCGAAGTGTCTTCACTTACTGTGGTCCTGCTGGCCTTGAGGCTGCCATATTTGAAAAGTTGTCCCCCATCCTCCGGGCATGAACGTCTGATTCCCACTTCAGAAAAAACAAACCGACAATGCAATGTGAGTATTTACCTTAGGAAGACATCTTTAAGGTGTGTTCAGACCAAACTCCAGTGAAAACGCACACTTGAAAGTATTACTTCACTTTTCAAATGACTACTTGTTAATCAATTTCTCATCGCATATTACATTGGAAAATATTTAGTTCATCTGGCAAGCCTTCACATTGATCATTTAATAAACAAAATGCATAAAAAGTGCTTTCACAGATGAGTAGTGCACTTTCAGGTTTACTGTATCTGTAACACATCAAATATACGTTTCAGGACTTACCATGTGATCATTTGGCTTAAGTCACTTTTCCACAAGCCTTCTCCCTTTTGTCTCAGAGCTTCAGGTGACCACTTATGGCAACCATTTTCTCTTCCATTTCCGATATTTGGACGACGTCAGTAGGATATTAACGCTGAATGCTTTTGTTACAGACGCATACTCAGTCGCCTGGTGCTTTGCTTTATTTGTAATCGGACTGCATGAATTTTCACCTCCGAGTTTGTTTTGAAAACAGCTTTACAGATGACGTTGTTACACTTAAGTCTGCTTAAGTGCACGTTGTTAGAGGAATGGAGGCTTACTGTTGAGGAGGAGTGGTTGGTCCTTGGTTGTAGGGATTCATCCCGAAGCTGCTGTTGCCTCCCATTCCTGGGCCCTAGAGCGGAGAAAGAGAAGAGGTGGAGAGTGAGAGACCACACTTGTGTTTAAAAAGGAAGCCAACAGGCAAGGTCAGAGGGCAGGGCCGGCCGCTGATGCACTCCATTAAGTCCATTTGATGGATTCTTTATGTTTAACCTCTGGTGACATCCTGCCGGCCACCAGGCCCACAGCAGCGCCGCAGCTCTCAGTGACATGTGCGCTCATGAATATCAGGACACACAATAGCGTTTCGGCCTGAGCCAGACCACCTACCCCAATTCTCTCATCGATCAGCTGCCGGGCCTTTTCCAACTGCTGAGGGGTGCCTCGGATGGAGAAGATGCGCACGTTGGGGTCGGTGTTGGGCGGCGGGTTTCTCTGCAGCTCCACGTGGGCACGAGACTGCTCCTTGATGTTCTTGATGGTTTCCCCACCTGGAAGAGCAGCAAGCGATAAGGAAGAATATTAACGACTGCTAAAAATTACTACTACAAATGTGTATTGTAGATTGATCTGCTGATGATTTCCCTGGTCTGAGGAAGTCAGAAGTTTCAGGAAGATAAAGAAAAACACAAAATCCTCACTTTGAAAAACCAATCAATTGTTCAGTCGGCTTCCCAGAGTTTTCAACCAATTGTGTGTCAATTGACTTATTGGTTAATAAACTAATTCTTTAGGTCCCGAATCATACAAACACACATGTTTTTGTATGTGGCTCAATACGGTTGTAAAAAAAAAAACCTTCTTGATATCAGACATTTGGGGATTTTGCTTCCTACATTTATTCTAACTTTGCAAAAAGCAACCATATGGCGATAATGCCTACTTTACATAGAAATGAGAAAGGAAGCAGGGTTTTTGTTGTCCCTCTTTTTACGTAGAAATGAGCTAGACACTATTAATGTTTTCATACATGTTGCGTCTGAAAACCAAGTGAACACAGACACCACACAGCTTGGTGTTATGCTTGTTTTTGGACAATACTCAGAATTGTAACCCCAGCTTTACCAAGTCTGTAATCAAATGGTTTCCTGAAGACGTGAATCTGCAACTCATTGATGGGGACCCTAACTCATCTCTACCATCTTCCCCATGTGGCATGAAGCCAGAGAGCCATCACACAGACTCCCTTCACTAAAGTGGTGCGATAGATGCTACCTTATGAAGACTCTGGCTTGTGTCTCTGCACTTATCTACCATTCTGTGGTAACGTCCATGCAAATCCGGAAACAATAGGAGACATCTCCTGCACACCTCCCCCCCGCTGCATCAGATGCCAGCTTCCCGACGTGTGGGGAGAGCAATTACACCAGCAGGGAGAAATGAAACATAGCTGGCAGGAGAAAAGGGGACAAAATTGAAGCGTATCCTCCTTCTGGGATATCGTTTGTCTCTTTTAGCCTTTTCATTCTTGACTCGGTGTTGTCCTGTATGATGAGAGGAGGGAGTGAACAGGGGGCACATAGACGCTACCCCCCTCCACAATACCCATCTGAACCAAAAAGGGCTGAGGGTGCTTCCCGGGGGGACACCGGGGCTGTCCCAACATCAATTACACATTTGTTCACTTGTGGCTGACACTCGGATGACCCTGGCTGACCTCCCAATGAAAACGCTCATCAAAAACCTCTCCTCCTCCCCGAGCCTATTCCTTGCTGCCAACAGACTGCACATGGGCCATTAACCCATTGTCAACCAAATGAAACTTCTGCCTTAATGAAGCCATTATGAGCTCTTCTAGTCAGACAGCAGAGAGCAATGAAGACCCTGACTATTCATTTCATGGACTGGGCTGTAGTGAGGGCAGATAATACCATCCTTATTAATGAGACTGGTTTAGTGAGCTGGAGAAAAGGAGGGCACACAAAAGTGCAACTGGTGACCGCATTCAAGGCAACGCCAATGGACTGGTTAGCTGCTGGTGGGGGAAACTCTCAGGCCTCCAGGGAGGAAAACATCCCAGAAGGAGTAACAAGGACAGGTCTAATGCAACTGCAGCTTTGCATTTGGGAGAATGCTCAAAATCAATATTATACTGAAAAGAGTATTTTCGTTATAAATATTTAAATCATTAAAGACATTGTCAGTACCTTTGACCAAGAAATAACTATGTTTGCCCCCATGGATAGAGTTGTATTGGTTCATTCCTATAACTATCAGGGAAATATAACCCTTTCATAAAACGTGGCTGTCTATGCAGTAGAAGCTAAAAATAGTTCTTTATATTTCTCTTTTTTTGGAGATATACAAGGCACACCATGATCAACTGTTAATCAAAGGACTCACACACAAAGACAGAACTGTTTAAGAAAATTCACACATGCAGACAGAAAATGCAAACTCCCCTATGTGGCATTGTGTAGCTCTTGCCAAAGCTCACTTCTACATGTTGACAGGAGGAGCTGGGCATTGAAGCAGCAAGCCTGGGATTAATAATGTTGCTGCTGAGTCACAGAACATTTGACTTGACTATTTATCTGTGAAGCAAACCATTTACACCGATTTGGCATCTCAAATTATTTTTAAAAAACTAAAAAGGCATCACACCACAATTCCACTTAAAGACAATAAAGAAAATAATTGAATTTTGGCCAACCATAGGAGAACAAAAATCCACTTGCTGTACAATCCGATAGCATTTCCCAGGGATGCAAACTCATCAGGTATGAAAAAGGTGACAAGGATCCGATCCCCCGACCCCACAGAATATCGGCTTTAAAATGAGGAATAACAGAGGATTTTAGCAGTCAGAACAACTAAAGCAGCAGTTAATAATAACAGAAACGTTAAAGAGTCACATCTAATAGAAATATATAAGCATTTATTTTTAATTGTGTAGCAGTCAGTTTATCATTTTGGCAGCACTGTTGAGCATTTTGAAAATGTATTTCCATGCCTCTGTGCAAGGCTTAGTCTGGCTTATCCAATCCACTTTATTTATATAGCACAGTTTAAAAACAGAGGGTTTCTCAAAGTGCTTTACAATGAACATAACATTATAATAAAATATAATATTACACGAATAGATAAAAAGCACACATAAGAAAAGATAAAAAAAGCACACATAAGAATAAACACAAGGCACATAAAGGCTAAGGACAGGCAGTAAAAGCATACAAATAGGTATGACATAGCTCAGACTGACTGGTAAGCGAGGGAAAAGAGGTGGGTTATCTGTATAGCCAGCCAGTGGTGTAAAGTAACTAAATTCATCAACTCAACAAGTACTATACTTGGGTACAATTTTGAGATACTTCAATGTTTTGCTACTTTGTTCTTCTTCTCCTCTACAGTTCAGAGGTACATGGTGTACTTTTCCTCCACTACAGTTCAGAGATACATGGTGTACTTTTCCTCCACTACATGTATTTAATACCTTTAGTTACAGATGTGGATGAATTAAGTGAAATATAATCAAGTGTTAAATCAGACTTTAGTTCCACCTGGAGTAAATCCACAAGCTACCCTGCAGTATACAAAGTCATTCAAACTAGCTGCACCTTTACCAGCTTTGAGAAGACTTTCATGATCAATCATTATAAAACATATCAGATATATTATTCTGAAATGGATCAATCTGCACAGTGACTACTTTTACTGTCGCTACTTTAAGTACATTTTGATGATAATACTTTTCTACTTTTAATTGAGGAACATTTTGAATGCAGGACTTTTACTGTAACCGAGTATTCCTACACTCTGGTACTTCTACTTTTACTCAAGTACAAGATCGGAGTACTTCTACTTTTACTCAAGTACAAGATCTGTGTACTTCTACTTTTACTCAAGTACTTCTACTTTTACTCAAGTACAAGACCTGAGTACTTCTACTTTTACTCAAGTACAAGATCTTAGTACTTCTACTTTTACTCTAGTACAAGATCTGAGTACTTCTATTACTCTAGTACAAGATCCGAGTACTTCTATTACTCAAGTACAATATCTATACCACCTCTGTTTATAGCCTATGAAAAAAACTATTAGAAAATGAAGCCTAAAGCTAACGTTAGCAGATAGTGACAATGTATGCTAGCTAGCTAGCTCAACGATTCATTAAATAATATTGCGATAGAAAAACTTCTCAGTGCACATCACGCTCTGCCGCTCTGACAGGGAGCTCTGCTCTGAACACCTGAACGCCCCGTTCTAACAGCTGTTCACCAGCGGTCCAGTCTGTGCCACAGTGACTCCGGACCACACAGTAAATATTAACGAACGCACCCGTAGGTAATGTAGCTGCTGAAGCTAGACCATCATCGCGGACAGGCAGGAAGATTCGAGCACACAGCTCGCGCTTCATTATAATATATAAAAAAAGAACACCATGCGTGTCATGATGGCACATAACAGCTCGCGGCCGCAGATTACTCCGTGTCCCAGACCCCCCCCCATACCCCAAAAATATTTTTATTGCAGATCTACATGAATCACACAAACGACCTATTTTGGATTCAAAACTGCGAATTTCGCCGAAAGGTGACAAGTTTGCATCCCTGATTTCCATCTCGCTTCAACAACATTAGATTGTTCTGTGGAAAAACTACTTTAACTGATAAGGGTAAAGAAATGTCAAACTGAAGAGTACAGTTGTATTTAATATTTGCGGTAGACTTCTACAGAGAAATAACACAAAAAGGGTCCTCTTATTAGGTTTTTTATAGAAATGTCCACTTTCAGGTGAAAAAACCCCTCCACTGTGAGATTTAACTGAAAGCAGAGGAAAACCTAGAAAGTGGACCTTTGAATTTCAGATTTTTAAGCTCAAAATTCATGACTTTGGTATTATAATGCTCGTTACGGCACTGAATTCATGGCGTAATAAAGTCTGAGCAGATTGGTGGGTGGCTTGATTCGTCAAGCTGTGTGTGTCTGAAGGGGGTCAAAACGGAGGGGCAATGGGCTGCATATGGCATCGTAAAGATATTAATCACCGCACCCTTTAAGGGGCGGCTGACAGCACCCAGACCCACCGCCATCCCGACCATATTGGCCCACTTCATATGCTAATGCTCAGAGAGAGGGACGCAACGCCCAGGTTTATTTGTTTCCCTCTCCCCACTACATGCACAAAAGCCACTTGACATTTCTATTGCCATGTTTTTATCTTAGGTAAAGAGGCCCACTACACACACACACACACACACACACACACACACACACACACACACACACACACACACACACACACACCCCCCCCCTTTCCAATGCAATGGTCAATGACTTTTAAATAGCTGGCAATAGAGTGGGCATGAATAGCCAATAAGCTAATTCCTCCTATTCATTCCCTCGCTGCACTCTATTGGGCTGAAAGACCCTCATTAGATGCCAGGCAGCCTTCCACATGATTGAGGGCTGTTATTATGCACCTTTAACAATTAATGTCACATTACACGCATTATCCCCGTCATTAAGCCCTTAGTGAAGCCAATGAATGCCACTTGTGCTGTATACATGAGCCCTGGAGAGAGAATAGGAGGGTGGTCACTCACCCCTCCCCTTCTCATCAGTTTCACGCAGTGGCCGAACACCAAACGGCTTTCAGTTATTAAAAAGAGAAAAGGCAATCTGGCGACTTGCATTATACCCTTATTAAGAGTTTCATATTGATGGACTCTATTATTTCCCTCAGACAGCCAGAAACGGATTAGCTCAGGCACGCTCACCCCTAAAGCAACTTTTAAGTGAGCTAGCAACAACAACAACAAGTATTGGCTATATGCACAAAGAACCACCTAACGGTTCACTGGGGTGCCAAATAGAATACTAGAAACTGAATGGAAATATGTTCTTTACCTTTGCCAATCACCAGTCCACACTTGTCAGCAGGTACTGCATATGTCACCTCCTGCAGTCCTCCAGAGCCTCCACCTGCTCCTCCTCCTCCTCCTCCTCCTCCTGCTGCTCCTCCTCCTCCTCCTGCCATGTTGCAGTCACTTCGGCCTCTGCGTCCCAATACACCTCCAAACCCATCTCGCTCCTACAGGAAGGGACCCAGAATGTATCAGAAGTTGGATGAAAAAGTTCAGACTCCCTGTATACATTCCTTACAATTTAGAGATGATTTTTAATGGATATTTAACAATGGCATTTATTCTTTATTTAAAACTCAAACAGAAACTTTTGCAGTTGATTTTTTTTTACCAAAATAACTGCAATAGTGGGTTGAATTTTCTTTTTTACATTTTAAATTCCCTTTGGTGGAAGTTTTCTCTGGGCTTGCATAACCAAACATCTTAAGAAATGACCAGAAAACAAACAAACCGTAAGACCAAAAAGTAAGGTTTATTTTGGCAATGTGCCAGAAAATGGTTGCATCTTAGAAACTACAAGGCGCAAAATTAAAGTACAACATCAAAGATATTCCCACATATGTAGTTCGGAAAAACATTTTTTTATACGGAATACATTTTCTTAAACACAATGTGTTTTATTAATAACAATTTTATATTTCATGTGATCTAATAATGACAGTGTAGCATTTCACCTTTTTTAGACTACATCTAGTAAGTTAGCACAAATGAGTTAACTGGACAGATGTTTGCAGAAGGCAGAATCACTAACCTGAGCAGTTTGGACCAGTTCATTGATGAGATGGACCGCATGGTGGCAGTGGTCGGGCTGGCCCATCACCTGAGCAACTCTGTCAGGACTGACTCCATCATCTGGACCACAAACACAAGGGACACAGAAGGTCTTTCAATGCTCCGAGATGAAATACTAATTAACTTCCAAGTGCTCTAAAATACAAGTTAGTTAAGTCAAATGAGCAAAAGACATATATATTATTTTATTTTATTGACTTGCAGGTTTACATTTAAAAACGGAGTGAGTAGTGAATAAGTGCTAACTAAAGTATTGGACATGAATAAAAATCTGTCCATGAATTATGTGTGAGCTCAATCACTACAGCTGTAAAAGACTTTCACCAATTAGTATTCCCAAACAAATGACACAAGCTGTCTTTAATGCACAGATACATGTTTTTGGGTTTCGAGATTAACAGGGCGACCAGTTCAAGAGATTACACATTACTACTTTTAATTATATTAACTACATTAGGGCGGGTTTTTATCTTCGTACCTTGTTTGAACTGGATCCTGACCCCAGCATCGTTCTGAATCTTCTTGATCATATCTCCGTTCCTGCCGATGATGATGCCAACAGCAAATCTGGGTACAACCACCTGGAACGATAAGGACAGTGAGAGGAAAGTCATAGGAGACAAATGTATCTTAGGTTGATAAAGTGATTTCTTACATCCAGACTGCTTCCACCCATTTTGGATCCAAAGTCTGCTCTGCCGACCCTGAAGTCTCCCTGGTCCTTGTCTCGGATCAGCTTCACCACAAGTTCACGGGCTTGCTATAAAAAAGACGCATCTTAATTTCTTATTTCTATTTATTTTACACAATCAAATATTTTGACAAGGATGTGGAACATAACATAAGTCCAGATGCATTTCTCTTAGTAAACAAAGATGTTTTCAAATGTTTTAGTGGAACACTGAAGTCATAAAATGTGTAAAATTGAGTGTAAAGTGAAAGCTGGTGACACAGTGAGCTCTTCGGAGACCGACCTGCACTTTGTGGGGATCCCCCGTGATTCTCAGGGGCTTGTCCGCTCCAGTGGGCATGGGGTCATCCTGAATCATTATCATCTGCACTCCTGTTCTCTCCTGCAGGGGTACAATCACACACACCAAAGAGTTTCCTGGGGCTCAAAACACTGTTCACTCAAAAAAACAGGTTTTAAAACCAACAAACAGACAAATTCCACATTTTCAACATCCGGTCCTGGAGGCTTTTGGAAATGTGTTATCATTACATCCATTTCTTATAATTCCACATCTTTTATTGACTTTGATCCTGAAGCTGGATATCACCAATAAAAGAACATGGGTCCAAAACATTTTATAACTGGATCCAATTCAGAACCAGATGTAGGAGGGCATCCCCTTTTCAATGTGCTACTCTGCCAAGAATGTAGTTTAAATAACTGAGACTCATCTGCTCCTTTATATTACTTTTACTAAACACAGCTCTACTATAGTTGTGTGTTTATCGCAGTCTGTCCCCAATGATGGTCAGAGAAACGTTTGACCATTGTGCCCATCTTTAGAGTTGCTCTGTAGTCTATAGCAGGGGTTCCCAAAGTGGGGGGGTCGCGAGATGATGACAAATTATTATATGTATTATTATTAATAATAACAACGTGTGCATAGACATTTTTCAGGGGCGGACTGGCCATCTGTAGAATGTCCCCGCAGCGAGGCTCCCCCCGTTGACAATTCACGTGGTGGGAGGTCACCAGTCTCTGGCACTGTTATTTTGGGGGTCGCGGGCTGAAAAGTTTGGGAACCGCTGGTCTATAGGACAAAGTCCTCTAATATATAATGTTATTTTCCACATTGACTGCAATACCTTATTTGACCTGAACTATGAATTCTTTATTTTCACAATTGTTGCCCCTGAATGCCAGTTTCTTATGAGGAAAATAAAACAAAATTATAATTATTTTATTTAAAGTAAAGGCTAGGGGGCATATTTATTGACTTTTCAGTCCGTGTCAATAATATTAAAAATGATTTTGGAAAATAGCATATATATGCCCCAAAGGGAAAACATCTTAATCTGATGACAAAGAGAAACTACATTTTGAACCCAGACCACTAGATTAAAAAAGCCTCATGAAAAATGAAGTTATGCTAAAATGATAGTTTTCGGTAATTTGGCTACGGTGTTTATAGTCGAAGCTGAGGTTGAATTCCAAAAGTTAAACTGACTTAAGACCTACTAGATAAATATGGTTGTTAAATGCATGTTTTTACAGTAACTTCTGTACATTCAGTGCAGTCCCACACCTGCAGCTGTTTGATGGTCTCTCCTCCCTTGCCGATGACCAGGCCGACCTTGTTTGCGGGGATGAGGATCTGTTGGATCGAGCTGTTGCCGTCCATGTCGCTGTGGAAGCCGGGGCCGTACCGACACTGCTCCACAATCTCACTCAGCAGCCTCTTGGCCTGGCTGTCGGGGGAGGAGCGAGAAACACATTTGTCACCTCATACAGACTACACACAAAAAAAACATTTCCCTTTGTCAATGTGAAAGAGGTGTTCAGGTGATTCAGTGACTGATGAGGAGCAGATGTGAAAAAGATTAGGGTTCATGCCCTCTGTGTCTCAACAATAGGGCACACTTTCAGTAAATCTGTCAAAGTTGAGAGGTGAGACTTACTCAATGTTCTCTGGGCTCCCAGTCAGCGTGCAGGGCCGGTCCAACATGCCTCCACTGTCTGCAACAAAAGACGCACAATTAACTAACTAAGAACAGAGGTGAAAACTAAAAGACTCCTACAACAGATTTGAATTACTCTTCTTGCAAACTGCTGTTAATGTTATTCTGTGACCCAAACAGTTTTATGTTGTTCCTTTTATGTCAATTATATCCATACCAAAACACACAATTGTGCCTCATTGGACATGATTTAAGGTGATTACAAATAACTACTTCTTCCATTAATTCATGTATAAACAGCCTTCTACTTCCAGTTTTCAAACATTAAAAGCAGGCAAATATGCAAGTGAAGGAACAATAAGTAAAGAATGTGATTCATGTTTTCTACATAGAGTAAAACCAACTACAGACCACATTTAAAAAGGACACATTCAGCTGTGGGCAAACTTGCCTGCTTGTTCAATCTAAAAACAACAGTCACAAGACTAATTAAAAATGATTATCTGTTGTTTACTACACTGTAGTCTGATTACTGACGCTAACGGCCCGTCCACACACAGGCATGAAAAAAATCTTGATGCTGGGCGTGTCTGAAGCTTGGCGATTTCACGCGCCCAGGCGACCAACAACCAATCACATGAATCTCCCGCCCCCGACATACAAAGCAATAGCAATGTTAAAACGAAGTAAACTGGATATAAAATCCCCAAACAGGCGAAAACCTATCAGTTTCACCCACTGTCTCTGCCACCTCCCTCCATGCCTGGTTCCTCCGGTTTGTATCCCGGTAAATAGTTCTGGTCGTAAAGAACCGGGTGATTTGCTACCGTAATTTATCGTTTGGAATATGAGGAAATGAACTGCAGTCTGGCTCTCCCAGCTTGCACGCGGTTTGATTGGCTAGCGCTTGTCCTGGCGGGATTTGCATAAACGGGATTTGATTGGCTGATGCCAGCTTCGAAAGCATCGGGAGCATCAAAAGTTGAACATTGCTCAACTTTTGATGCTCACGATGCTTGCAAAGCCATGCTCCGCTCCCCACAATGCAGTTCGGCAAAGATTAAAAATCTTCTACGTCACCCCATTCAAGTGAATGGGCGAAGCTATGAAAGATTTTTTTCATGCCTGTGTGTGGACGGGCCGTAAAGGCTACAAAGTGCAACATTGGCGTGGACAAAAGAAATACAAGATTCACTGATCAGTATTGAAAGCTCAGTTCGATACACTATTGATAAGAATTGGAATCATTACACCCCCTAATAATTGTATTCGACCCAAACCAGAGATTTGTTGAACACACATTTGCATAAACTTGAATGGATATTACTTTTGAAAGGTGTAAATGCAAAAAGACTCAAATCTTTCCAACACTACGAAAGGTGAAAAATACAACCAGTCTTTAAAATGGCCTCACATTTTACTGCCTACTTGGTGTGTGGTGGAGGCCTCATTTAAAGCCATGTTTATGACCCCTGGTGAGTCGATGGATATCATAAAAGAATCACACTAGACTCAAGGAGAAACGGGGGATTTAAATAATGTTTTTAATCATAATTTACCTGAAGCTATCTGGATTTTACAACCCGATTCCAGCTGAATTCTTGAGATCTGCTCTCCTCCTTTTCCAATGACTATAGAAGAGGGGGAGAGAACACACCAGTATTAAGCCTTTTGAATTTAGACAGGGGCCTCAGGCAGTGACCCAAAAACTGAGTAGAACGTCAATACTGATGATTACATGTCAAACATTCATTCAGACTATAATGAACCGAAGAGCTACTTACTGAATCCCACCATCTTATCAGGCACTTTGAAGTCTTCTGTAGCAAGAGCCCTGGGAGAGATTAAGACATGATCAATAACACTGGATGACCAAAGAAAAGAAAACCATCTCAAATCAAAAAGTAGGGCCGCTTTTCTGAGCGGAAATGATTTGGGCTGCTACTAAACGTCATCATTTATCGTATTGGTTTATTAAATGTCATATTGAATAGTGCACAGTATAATTTATTTGAGCACAGTTTGACTAATTCAATTATTTTGTCTGACCAACATCTAAAAACAGAGTTTACTTTTATATAGTCAATATGAAATAGTCACTTTTGAGAAGCTGCCACAACCAGTGAATTTTGATAATACAAATAAAAATTCCTGATTTGTTGAAGTTGTTGATTACTTGTATTACTTATATGGACTAATATTTTCAGCTCTAAAAATATAATTCTCTGGCAGATTTTTTTTATTAAAAGTTTTTGTTTACTTCCAAAATGTGAATCAGAAATCCTTTAATCGTCACACAGAGAGGACATTTACAGAGTTACAGAGAAAGTGCCAAACATTTGCTGCTTACAGTTTTCTCAAATGGGAAAATGACGATTTGCAGAGAGAAAAGTTAGCAAATGAAAAAAATCAAGTGTCTTGCAATTATAGGGCTGTTGAGAAAACACAGAATAATGCATCCTAAAACTACTGAACTGAGGCACAGAGTAAACACCAGTAATACATAAAGGGCATTTAAAGGAACATAAACAGGGATGTGAGTATTTCTGCTCACCTTTGATGTACCATTGCACCAAGGTGGTTCCCTACTGAGAGAGGTGAGAAAACAATTAAAATGTAAGATCATGGTTGAAGATGAATACTACTTTGAATATCTGTGGAAATGACACTGAAGCAGAATAAAAAGAGTGAGTCATGTCTGGAGGGGACGGGAGCAGATGGATATGTTTCTGCCAGTCCTTCGTGTTTGTGTCTGACCCGCAGCGGGGGGCTTTCAGCCGTATGGTAATCAGGCCTGTGAGTGTTTGAGTGAGTGTTTCAATCAGAGCCGTTCAGAAGAGAGAGAGTTCAGGTCAGCGGCTGCTGGTCCTGAATTGAATTTCGACATGTAGCATCAGGCAAGGGGCCTGCAGGGTCAGTGGAGGATGTGCTGCCATGGACGTGAACACCTGAGTTGATATCTAGCAACTTCAAATCAATTTTATGGTCGTTTGCACTGATTTCACTTCCTCTGGAAATGCACCGGGGTTAACGCTTGAGAATGGAACAGCTATGAATATAAAGCAGGAGGTGCACCGAATTCATACAAAGAGAAGACGGTAAAATAAAGTCTATTGGTATACTTTGTAGGGCTGAACCAAGTGTCCCTTTTTTTTAATCCATTTGAAGATTCTATTGAGTTGTTTTTTTTAATTGTCTGTGGCCATATTTTGAAGATATCATCAGCAAAAAATATTTTTAAAAAAGGCAAAAAACACCAAACAAATAGGTCAAATATTTTTGAAAATTACTACATCCTTTTTTACAATATACTTGGACTTTTTTTTACTTTATAACACTCACAAATATTAAATATTGTGCCGCCCACACTGGAATCTAGTTTAAAAAAAAGTATTATACTAATTATATTGGTGTCAAAAAATTATAAATAGAAAAGCATTACAAAAACGTTAGAAAGTTGATTAAAAACAAAAATTACAACTTTATGTATTATGTTTTGAACTATTTGACTAATTCAATAACTTAATAGTGAGCTAACTCAAGAACTAGAAAGATACCAATTCTGTTATTTCACAAGTATTTGTGGACAAACTTCAAAGAAGAAAAACTGAGGACAAATGGTTGAAAACAACAGTGCATCAAATAAAGATAAACCAGAACTGCAACAATGTATCTATCCATGCATTCAGTGCTGGACATCAGTCAAACAACAGTGACAAGATAACAGGAGGACGGGATAAATGATGACCGCTTCCCCTTCATGGATATGAGACGGATCAAATCTGTGTTATGTGTGCAGGCACAGCAAGTAGAATCTTCTTTCACTACACTGCACCGTCAGATACTTAATACTCCAAACAAATATGAAAACACAAAACCATGGCTCTAATTTCAGAGTGAGTAGTAACTGTGGCTTCATTCCCTCCAACACATGTAATGTGCTTTATTATCCCTCCTTGAGATAACATTTAAAGTGTACCTTGTTGAGTTGCTGACCACTAGGTATGCAATGGAAAAACCCATTGTGCGTTTTGTTCAAAGCCAGGTATTTGCATGAAGAATGTGTCAACAACTCAATGGTGGTCAAATTACTTATCCATTGTTGTGGTTCCTTATAGAAATAAAACCAGTTTAGTTTATTTTCCATTGGCTAGTCAGTGCCCACACACATTACAAATCTAGTTTGTAAGTAGAGATACTAAGCAAGTAATCAGTGTTGTCTGTTGATGGATAAAAAAAAAAGAGTGTCCCTACCTTCTGGAAGAGAAGACTATCTATCAAATAAATAAATACTTTGCAATTATTTCATAAGCAAACAAATGCATCAGCACATTAGTAAAGACTAAAGGGGACACATACATGCACGTTTTAGTGAGTTACCAAAAGGTAAACAAAAGGTTGTTATTATGTAGGGGCCGTTTTGCATACTTAACAAGTCTCAACAAAAGTGAAATGCTACATTGGGATATTTCCTTAATTGCTCCAAACCATCACTGTTGAAGCTTTGGTTTGAACTGAAATCGTGTTCATTCACAACTTGACTGGTAAGGGAAAGATCCTTCCCAAACTGAAAAAATAATAGTCTGAACAGCTAGAAAACTGTCACTTTTCTACAGAGACTAGATAAACATTGAGAGCTTTCATATAGCAGCATGGTGTTTTCTTTTTTGAAGATGTCCACATTTATGTTAGAAAGGATAAAAGCTAAAGCATTAGAGTGGTTGCGAGTATATAAATATATCAGGACATTCAGCCGACATGCACCCGTGATAAGCATGTGTGTGAGGGCTTACCTCCATTGTCTAGTGAGCGCTTTTGGCCTCCAAAGCCGTAGAGGGAGGGGTCTATGACCGGAGGGGAACTGTTCATGTTGGGCATCTGGTCTCCTCCCATCTTGGCTGCCATCTGGAGACCCAACACAGTAAGACAGATGGAATAAAAGGTGAAAAGTGGATATGTGATGATATTCTCTTTGAACGCACATTTCCTTTCAGAGACAACCCTTCATGATGAAAGTGACACATTCTCTTTTCTTACTGCTTTCTTAAAAGCATCACGTTTGCTGTGAAATTGTGTTATCTTTTTGACAGCAGCTGAAAACTGCACTTTGTAAATCATTACAGCAGCTAGAAGGAGACTGCTGTAGTTCCTGTTGAGGCTACCGCTGCTTTCCACAAAACATTCGTCATGGGCCAGCTATCACTGACTAACATCACTTTGTTATGCTTGCACTGACAGACAACACGGATCATCACAACACGTCAATTACTAAAACAATTGGATTTGCTTGTAGACAAGTTGCAAGAAAGTTACAACCAGTTTTTACAATTAAATAACTTTATCAGACGGCAGAAAGAGAAGTGGGAAAGTTGACTAAATGCAGCAAAGGAGGAAAGACGTTCCCCCACATAAAACTTCAAGACGAGTGCATTACGGCTAAGCTTAAGTAAAAACCAATATATGTCTACTTTTATAATGATCCACTTGCCAGCCTAAAGTAGATGCTTGAGCTGTGCCGTGATGGACATTTAAATCTGCACAAGAGCGCCAACAGCATTTTCCACTACCCGTTAATCTGCCACCTCTTCATCCACACTAAAGTATAGCATTTCAGAAAATTACACAAAATTGACATCTGTGCCCGACTGGAATTTCTTTCACAATATGAAAATATCTTGACAGCAATTAAAGTCCTCCATCACCTTCAGGGATGATTATCTACTTCAGAGAACCACCGGTGGAAGTGAGAGGGGAGCGGTGGAAATAAAGACGCAGAAAAGGAAGCAGGTGTGTGGGGTTGATGTTTTCCATTACTTTTCTGTAGCTGTGCATGTCAAGCAGCCTGGAAAGCATTTGAGATGGAAAAATGCTTACATTTTGAGTGCAATTAGTGTTATTCCCAGATATGGTTAACTACAGCTGGTTAGATACCCGAGAAGCATCTACCCGAACACCTGCTGGTTTTAAAACCCGTTTTTTATTACAGAAAACTGTAGGTGTATGTTTTCATTGTTTTAACAGTATTTTTAGCAATATATTGAATTTATATCCCAGGTTTTGTTCAGAAGATAAAGGGATCTTTTTATTATTATTTACAAGCCTAAGTGACTTGTGGTGATCAAATGGCTATCGAGTCATCATTGTTCTGCACATATCTATTGCTTGTTTAGTGAGAGGCAAATATGAAGTAATTTTCTTTCTTACGTTTATCATAAACCAGGGCTCGACATTAAGGACTGCCCGATGGCCATCTAGTATTTAGCTCGGGCATTGACGCCTCACCTGCTGGTTGCCCGATCGGCAATCTATTATGCAGCTCGCGGATCCAGTAATGAGTGAGCCGACAGTAAAACTAAACCTATCTATAACTAGTTTAGGTAGTTTGAGAGGAAATTAAAATAGCTACGTGTGATATTCTAACCTGAAGTGTGTGTTTTGTCCGCTCACCGCTGCATGTGATCATGCAGAGCTGCGTGTCGACTCGTCAGCAGCAGCTGATCTCTCTCTCCCGTCAGATTAGACTTCACTCGCGTTTATGTCCATATCGATCAGATCCAGCTAATGATATGACTACCTGCTTATTAAAAGACACCTAAACAATAAGCATCGCTATGCAACCGGGTGAGGCCGCAAAGTATAGCGCAGCATTATGCATTTGTTTACATGCCCACCGGAACCCAGAGGCATTACCAACAGATCAACGCACAATCAACCCATACAGGACATATCTTTCTCCACATTAAGTGTTAGACATTATAATTGACTATTCTTGTCTGTCACATACTCTTCTTGTCTGTCAGATAAGTGGCACAACTGAAGCGGAATTGCTCTAAAGGGAAATAATTTTGACCGGACATTTTGACCGAAGAGATTTAGATTTGCCGGCTAACGGGAACTCTGACGTCACCCTTTTGTGTGCTTCGCGGATGCGTTCGGCTCCTCTCGACTGCTGCTCGGTCAGCTTCCGGATGAGGAGGCATTCGTTCGACCAACTTACAGTAGATAACATTACAAACATTTTTAACAGGGGCCATAATAGTGTAAATAATGTTTGTTTTGGCAGTTATAACTGAATGTAATGTTTTCTACTTTTTTATATCTGGGAAGGCATTTGCCTTCATCAGATGGAAAGTGTCTTGACCAACAACTTAAGCATTTCTTATAGCTATGCAGGGCATGCAAGCGAGCAAACACAAACAAGAACAAACAAACAAGTGAAATGAAGAATAAAATTGAAATTGTACATTATAATATTGTGGTGGTTGATCTTATAATTCAGTCTAGAGAATGCACCAGACAGCATCTCAGACCTGCAAAAATCTAAATTTTCTAGGGGGAGGCCCCCCAAACCCTTCGTGCGTCATTTCGTCCGCGCGCATTTTTCAGGGCAATCTCTATTGGGCTCAGGGCCATCTGTAAATTAGCTTAGATGGCCCACAGGGCCATCTCCCAACATCCTTAATGTCATGCACTGTAAACACTTTAATCCAAATGCATTGATCTGTACAGAGCCCAGCTTGATAGCACCTTTTACATTTTAAAGAGGTTATATATTTGTCCTACGCCCTAATTACGCAAGACAATGTCCACAGTGGATCAATCTTAAATGCACGATTTAAGTTATAGTATATACACAGGAAGAAAAAGAGCTTTTACAAAAAGATGCCAAGTCTAATCAGTTATCTCTAAGCACCACAGCGCAGCAGTGTCAAGTATTTATGAGCCAGTATTAAATCACTTTGATTAACTTTTTCCTCTTGTCAGAACAACTAACTGTTTATTTGTCTTTAAAACATAAATACATAAATATGAACAACAGAATAGTGCTGTATTAAAAACAAAGTAAAGGGACAGAGAGCAGCAGTGGGATAAAGGGTGAAGATTCAGACGTGTCGGGTTGTAATCTTAGCTGTGATTTGCCGTTTCTTATTAACCGACTGAAAATGAGGAAAGACAAGTGATTCAACCATTTTGCTACCTTTCAGGTGTTTCACTGTGGCAGGACCTTTATGAAAACATTACTGTTGACAAATGTGGTTTTTATTTATTTTTTTAAGTTTAGTGTAGACTGGGTCTTAAGTATAATGATGAATTAAGCTCGTTTGAAATCGCATACAGAAAACAGAAATCTTTCTTTATATTAAAAAACAACAACACTAAGTATACATATGCACTAAGCCTGCCAGCTTAGAGGATTAAAGCCCTTAAACTAACTAGGACAAATGTATCTTGTCTGATACGGATTCACTCGAGTGTACCTCAAATTATAAAAAGGTGCATTTTTACACCCCCACCCGCCCACCCACCCACACACACACCAGCGGCAGCAGTCTGGTGGATTTAGTGGCAACAAACGCCTTTTACAAACCTTCTGACAGTTCAAACCTGTTGACTTATACTGAGGCCTCTGGGTAAACACCACTGAGGATTGGATGAAAATCCTGTGACATGTGGTCTCATGTGGAAACCAAAGTATGTATAGTTTATATTTAGGGTCCACAAACACCTTGTCCATTGGGCAATGTGGCACAACTGTTTTGTCACCAATCTACTTCACTATTCATGACACTCACTACTACTACTCACTCATGTGGTCTTCTTTAAAATAATGTACTTGTATGTTTATTATTGATTTACAGAGAGCTATGTCAATCCTAGTGTTTAAGATTGGGATAGGTACATTTAATGACACAAAGGTCCTGGAAATAAACATAAATAAATACACATAACAGCGACAAGCAGGAGGAAGAACGCTACAGGAAAATGATAGGCTTACTGCCTAGGAGGTCAACATCCTGTGATTTAGGCTAATGAGTTAATGGACTTTTTGTGTGCTTTGGTTTTGCCAGCTCTAATAAAAGTTAGGTAGTAAAACAAACACTGAACATTGGATGAAATGCATTGCAAAGCAGTGCGTGCATCTTAAAGATTTAAATATGTAAAGAATCAAAGAACAATCTTCCACTTCCTATTTTTGAGACTTGTGCCACATGGATGTCATATGATAACATGCAAAACCACATGACTAGTTATGTTTCTATAAGGTAAGTAGAGGTAAATCCACAAATTACCATCAGACACAAATGGGCAGACATAAATAGCCCTTTAAAAGGGGTTTTTATGCAAGTTATTCTGAGGTTTATCTTTGACTATTAACGTCAGTATCAATGGCTTTCTGCAATTAATGATGCAAGAGTGAGGTTACTGCCCACAATTTAATCTCGTATAACCTGTTTTATGATTGCTAAGAGGTGACATGTTCCTGCACCAGTAGCAGCTTGTGGTTTTGATTTGACATCTTGTGAAACCGCTTATGATCATATGTGTGAGAAAGTCTAAGGAGATGTCATAGGGGGCTTTAAAAGCATCATGACATACACTTAGACATGTATGTGAAATGTCATGTTTTAAAATGGGTGTATTAAAATTAAAGCAAATGTGCTAAATTATTGCTTAAGATTAAGGGGTTCAAAAATGCAGGGACATTTCATTTGTTCATATCTTAAAATATACACAGGGGAGCTCAACTGGTAGCAGTATGACTAAAGTCCAATTTACAAACTATTAACAGCAGCAGTGTGTACTTATCTTCTATTACAGCATAAGTACTGTGACCCTCTCTGCTAGTCACTACTCTCTGAATATCAGGTAAACAGGGGAAGAACTGAAATACAGAAAGCTTTTTAAATGAAATGTTCAGGTATTTTCCGGGCAGCAATGGAAAAATCCAAGTGAGCTCAACAGGAGGAGTGGAGGGGGGCTTCTTTGAACAGATGACGTTACATTACATACATGGCCTTACTCCAAGGCTGCTGCCATTAGGACACAGAGTACCACACACGCTAGCTAGCTAACACAAGCTAGCTTCCACACGTGATTTATATTACGCTGAAAATACGCAACACGTTTTATACACATGGTTATTTTTAAGTTGCTGAAGGGAAATGGTGGAGTGTAAGCGTTAGTACTGCATGTGATCACTGATTAAGCTCAGTGCGTCTCTTTAACTGGGGCAACAGCCGGTTATACTTCAGCTAACTGAGGACTTCAAAACTAGCAAGCTAACTTTTTGACAGCGTGTCCAGGCTTCGTGTTTAACCTCATTATCATCTTTGGTCACGTTGTGGGTCGAGCTGCAGGGTATCAAACTTCTGATAGTAAGTTAGCATGCTAAGCTAACTGCAACTTATGTGGCTTGACAACAGGTTGCAGTTTGTCGGCTTAACTTACAAAAGTTGCACAAACTTCGACATCACAAGAGGCCTTCGTGTTTTTGCGTGTGACATGGCTTTGTGTGGTGGTTTTGACAGCTTTGACACGGCTACTTAACACGTCTTCTGTCCCGAGTTAACTCTAATCTGTCCCCTCAGCTATGCTCTCTAGGCTACTTAACGTTAGCTTGCTAGCTAGCTGGGTGCATGCATGAGGAGTGTTTGTAGTAAGGGGGTCCTGGGTGACCAAAGTCCTGCCCAGCCCAGCTGTCAAACCCGCTGTCTGCGGTCCGAAAGCGGTAACAGTGTGTCCGGTTTTACCTGTCGGACCCGGCGTATTGTGTCTGCGAAGTCATCTTTCGTTCCGGGCTGAGCCACCGAGGCCTGTCCCTGAACCAGCTCCGCCATCATCATCATCCGCCTCGGCAGCTGAGAGCCACACTTTAAAAAAAAAGAAAAAAGGAGCTGCACACGTGCCATGCCAAAGCATCGCGAGCCACAATATCTCGCGAGATTCATTTTATACTAAACTAACTTTATTTTTTGGTAAAATCTCACATTCAAAATAAGAAATGGATTGACTGTAAACCAAATGTTCCACATGTTTTGTTAGAATTACAACAACATGGCACCACCATTACAAATTAGAAGGCTATATATTTATATATATTTATACAGTCTATGGCTATAACCCAATGTTTGTGTGTTTGATAAATATTTTTACTTGAAATGTTACCATCACAATTTTCTTTATATCTCTTTCTTTATTTCTTTGAATATTTCCTTTTTTTTTTAAAAACTGTTTATGTGGTTAACCCTGTTTTGTGTGTATATAATGTTTGATGTATAGATTTTTTTCTTAAATAAAGTTAAATGAAAACATGTTCATGTTCACCATAACAAGAGTGTATTTTGTTTAACACAAAATAAATATGTTTAGTTACCATGCCTGATTGAAATTTATTTAATTGCTATATTGAATTGTTTAAAAGTCTTAATAAGTGGGAAACTAAACAGTGTAGGGCCTAATACAAAACAGAATCAGCTTGTTTAGCTGCAGAGTTTCTCAAAGCCCAATATGATATCTGGAAAATTATTTTTATTTTTGTTCTAAACTTAATTTGAAAGATATTTGAGTTTACAATGTTATTGAAATACAGGGAATCAGCTTATCATCATATTGGAGAAGCTGGATCCATTTCAGCCTCAATATAGGCCTATACTCAATTTGCTTAACTTTCCATACATGTAAATAGTCATGAAATAAAACAAATTAAAACTATTATTAGAAAACAGATTATAAGAAGACATAATTATATACCAACATCCAGGATGTGATGCTTACTGATGCCTTCATCAAATTTCTCTTTGGACTTTCTGTCATTCTGAGGTTACACAACATCAGCAAGAGTTGCTTTCCAAAATATTGCATTGAGCCTATATTTCTAAATTTACTGAGTTTTTTTTAGTGTTGTAAAAAACAACAACAACAACAACAACAACAACAACAACAGAGAGCCTCAACTTACATCACACAGCTCCCTCTACAGAGCCACATAGATGTTATAAACATATTTTTGCTATTTATAGGCCCTAACAACGCAAGCTGTCTAGTCGGAATAAAAATAAATCCCATCTAACACAACAGAATGAACATTGTGGAATATTGTTACTTTTCTTCCTTGCTGAACATGTGGAAACATCTATTGATGCACATCTGGAAAATGCCAGCAGCCAGACAGAAGAAAGTAAAATTGCTGCACATTTTCAAACTGTTTATGCAAAACTGTTCCTGGCCCATAAATTGTATCCAAACCTCAATGAGAAAAGTTTGACCTTAAATGTGTGGTCCAACAGCTTTAGAAACAGTTATTTAGGTGTTTAGCTTTTCTTCAGGAATAACGCATCAGGATCATTTTGGGACCTATGAATAGTGGTGCCTTCTACCTGATATTAAAGGTTTCAAATCTATCAGATCTTTTAGGTCAAAAACATGAAACGGCATAAGCAATAAAAGTAAATGCACTAGCCTAAAGCTTATAATATATTTGATAACATGTGCAGTTTGCTAACACTGTAACTGCAATACAACATGGTCCTGCAGCTGCTTTAAAAGGGACAATTGACCTCGAACGTGAGACAAGCAGATTGGCATGTTGTATCTTTCAGACATTCAGTCATACAGATATCAATTTCCCTTCCCTGTCAGCCCGGGGCATTTTATCACCTCCAAAAAAGAGGCAAGGAAATTAAGTGGGAGCTGAAGGCTGTTCCCAGGCCAGCACCTCTAAATGAAGACCTCCAATTTAGCATGACTGAAGTATGATCCCAGCTCCGCTAACATATTGCTACCATGTGCGGTTCAATGTCTTCAAGGTGGCTGGGAAGAGATTTTAGAGCTCTGATATCAAAGGGTGGTCGTCATATACAGCCTGCAAATACATGCATATAAATAGTTATTATGAATTCAGCCCCATTCTGGTGTAACACCGTGGAAAGTAAAGGCAGTTGAAGCAGGTGTGGGTCTCTGGCATCCTGCCGATCGAACGGTGGGAATTGAGTTAGTGTTGACCAAGTCTGTGTGAGTTAGATACTGATCAAGTGTCTCACACACACACACACACACACACACACACACACACACACACACACACACACACACACACACACACACACACACACACACACACACACACACACACACACACACACACACACACACACACACACACACACACACACACACACACACACACACACACACACACACCTCCGCCATTGTCCTGCAGAGAATAGCTTCTTGTTCCCAGGGTTCACTGTCATCAATTGATCCTATCTACAGCAAAGCATTTCAGTCTCTCAAGATTTGAAAGTTCAAGAAATCACCATATCTTTTTGAATTATTTTCATTTCAATAAAAGATATAAGAAAATCCGAGGTTTTATGGTTAGACAGGTGGAATACATCCCCAGCTGGACAACACAGCATGTATATATATATAAAAAAAGGAACATCAATATTAGCACACTTACTCTTTTTAACTGAGCTTTTACCTCCTCCTTTCTCTTCCTCAATCTCAAAAGAACAGGCCACATGAAACTGTAATTGCTTTATAATTGCCACGGTTCTGCTATGGGCGTACATTTCTAAAGGCAGGATACAAGAAACGGATAGTGTTTCATCCGAAGACCTCAGAGGTATCCCTGCTCAGCTTTCATTCATTCATTTCATTCATGCATTGTTGCTGCAGGGGAAAGCAGCACATTAAAGAAAGTGCGTGTAACATGTTCATATTTGAAAAAGACATTGGACAAATTTGAAGTCTAATCTGTAGCATCCTTTAAAACTTGCATTAGTTGTGCCACTTTACAATGTATTGTTCTAGCAGCAGTCAAATTATCTATTTGTTATGTAGATTTGTATGAACTTTTGCAGTAATTCAGAAATATACATACTTTGCTAACTGAGTTGAAATCTCTGTCAGTGAAATAAAAATAAGAATATCAAACCTGTGTTAAGGTTAAGGGATAATGCATCAGCAACAGAAAGCCACAGACTGAAATAACAAAACAAAAGAGATTAAAAGGGCGTTTTCTGCAAATAAAAACATAAGAAAGTGAATAAAGAGAACAGGAAGTTGAAGTAACATAAAGGATAAACAAACAACAAATGTAAACAGTTGTTGATCACGTCACTTCTTTTAACACTAACTGTATTTATATTTGCAAAATGTGTGTATTTTTCTTGTCTTGTATCTTCTGTCCTTGCTTTTGTATCTTGTTGTTTGCACCTGATGTTCATCCCTATATTCTTTTGATAACCGGGACACACAAGGGAACAAATGTAGTTTTCTATGAGCTGCACTGCACTGTAGATGGAGGACAATGACATCCCTCCCATCTTATCTTATCTCTTATCTGTTCTTGAGGGAGAAGATTGACAGATGAAAAGGATAAACAGACCAGCTTTGTCCAATAATAGGACACTTACACTTCTACATCCTTGTTTTTACCTCTCTTCTATTTCACTTTGCAGCCTCCTCCTCCACAAGCCACTTTGCTTTGATTCAGCTCTGTATCTGTATTTTAAATGACTCAATTACATGGGATCCCGCGGTGAAAATTACGGATGTTTTCCACTATTTCTCTCCACCGGGACACCATGACCCCTCCCTGGCTCCAATAACCGCCTTCCTCCTCCTCTTTCCTTCATCCCTTTCTCCACCTGTCCCATTTTCCTCCTCTCCCACTGTTGCCCAGCCATCTTTCTTATAAATGTTTACTTTGCTGCGTGTTTCTGCGACTGAGAGGGAATAATAGCTAAATGGTCTTGTTTGTGAGCTCTCGGCACGGTGAATTGACAAAGAGTGTTGTTGCAGGTAATTCTTCTGCCGCGACCACACAACAAGCCTCAGAAAATAGTTTCTTAAGGATGATGGTTCCAACACAAACACCAGGCATGACAAAAAAAAAAGCACATCAACAGGCAGGGTGTAGCGGAGATGGACAGAGTGTTTTTTTTATTCATCCAAAGCAAAGCATTGTTGTGATTCTTTCACAGCACTTTAAGCCCCCCAGTTTACGGGGGTCTGAGGCTTTTTAAAAGTGGAATCTATCTTTGATGCTACTCTGTTGGTGTTGAATCTGCTTTCAGCACAAAACCCCCACCTACTGCTGTGTCTTTCATACTCACTGAGGTGAAAAGCGGCAAGTAATGCTCAACAAAAGTATACGGTTGGAACAGCTTTAAGGTGGCAATGCATCCACAAGTCCCATGAAGCAAAACAAGTCTTTCTCGTTTTACGCAAACAAAGAGGAACAGACTTTACTTGTTTTGACTCAAAGGACACAACAATGTGTAGCAGTGACAGAGTGATGCCCTGAAGCAACACATCCCAGGTCGGCCTATGTTGACGTTATGTCAAGTCCCCTGCCGGCTTTTTCCAACGCAAGGGGGGGGGCCTTAGCGTCCATTTTCAACGCAAGGGGGGGGGCCTTAGCGTCCATTTTCAACGCAAGGGGGGGGGCCTTAGCGTCCATTTTCAGCTTTCCGGAATGTCCATGTGCTTCTATGGACGCTCATGGAAGCACGGCATTCATTTGTGTCGACTGCCCTTAAAGGCAATGTGAGCGTCCATTCTCATTGGATAGCGGAGAATTGTACACCCGGAAGTAAATATTCCCCTTACGGCCCGTCTACACTACAGCGTCGAAAGCTCCAAGCAGCTCCAAGCTGCCCATTCACTTTCAATGGGGTGACGTCACGTAGCCGCGCTTTTTCGCCGAACTGAATTGTGGGTAGCCGAGCGAGGCGTCTCAGGCGACCAGAAGTTGAACATTGTTCAACTTCTGGTCGCCTGGACGCCGGAGTAGCCAGCGCCAGCCAATCAAATCCCGTTTCCCAAAATCTGACAGCTGAAGCGCTAGCCAATCAAACCGCGTCTAAGCTGGGAGAGATATCCCGCCGTTCATTTCTATATTTTCAAAAAAAGTCGGAGGAGAAACTAACTATCGCCGTAGCGAATCACCCGGTTTTGTATGACCAGACCCTCTTCACCTCCCGGGATACAAACCGGAGGAACCAGGCATGGAGGGAGGTGGCAGAGACAGTGGGGGAAACTGGTAGGTTTTCGCCTGTTTGGGGAGTTTATATATATATTGCTCGCATAAAATCCCCGGGGGTTTTTGCTTTGTATGTCGGGGGCGGGAGATTCATGTGATTGGTTGTTGGCCGTGTTGCTTGAATAAAATCCCCAAGCTCCAGACACGCCCAGCTCCAAGCTATTTTTGGAGCTGTAGTGTGGACGCTCCGTTACTGACGATTGATTTTACAGTGATATCTGCACTACTCATCGACTAAAAAACACCAGATTATCCTTGTTAATTACACAACATTGATTGGTTTAAATTGTGTGCAATGCTTTTGTATTTTTCCCCTTCGATTCGGAGAAACAAATCTTTTTTCGGAGTAAATGATGGCAGAAGACACTACACTACCCAGAATCCCCAGCTATCATTTCTCCCTGCAGAAAAAGAAAACATGGCCGAACTTCGTTTTATTCTGGGTGTAAAATGCCTATTTTAAAGTTAGTTTGGCTATTAAAATGCGTTTTGATGTCATTTGATGCGAGAAATATGAGTTGTTATTTCAGATTATGTGTGCAGTGGATGTACATGATCTTTAGTTTGCTAGTTATTACGAAGATTACTTCAGGAAATTGCGTCCAACGTTTTCATTGTTACCAAGGTGGTTGCTAGGGACGCTGCTATCGATATTATTTCTGTTATGTTGTGTAACTGTTTAATGGTGTTATCTTTATTGCTACCCCCTTCCCCGTCAATGTATAGTGTTGGTCCACAGCGCAAACATATTAGTTAACAAAATCCGCATCTAAAGATACGTTATTTCCCCCTGTGCAATTCCAGTCTCACATCTCACAGCACATCGTCATTAACAAATACCGGAAACAGACCGAAAACGTTTAAAGAAAATAAAATAATACCTTATTCCGAGTGTGCTTGCTTTTCTCTTTGAAAGTCATCACATAACGGCATTGTAATACACGGTTCGGCTGCATTAAATATTACATATCTGCCGTAGTTCTGTATTTATAGAGCCCTGATGAGAAGACAAACATGAGGAACTGAAAACGTGACGTGGATCATAAATATATCAGCCATTAAACAACATCTTACATTTCTTTTCACACAATACGTCTCTTTGCCGTATCAACACTAATTCGGCTCACTTTTATATTTGATCCAATTGGTAGATAGGCTGTATTTACACCATAAAGGTGCACAGATGATATAAAGAGACACCTGGTGGTTAAAGCATGTTATTGAATTTCATTATTTTTATTATTAGATATTAATAGGATCCCTATAAAGTATATTCATTACTCGTTATTCTCTACTAATAGTTAATTAAAGACTGTATATAATGACTATTTTGCACATCCCGTTCAAGATTTCAAGATTTTCTAAGGTTTATTGACAGATCATATAGGCCTACACAACTATGGTGTAGTTCTGCACTGAATGAAAAACTTGGGTCGCAGGTTCCTCAATAGTGCATTACAAGACATCTATCAATATTTGTGCATACCTCCAGCAATGTTAACTATGTTGAAGCACTTATTTTAACTGATATTATACATAATGTATTATGCTCTTATAAGATGTATGCAGATATTTCATCTCCGGCCTTGTCAGGTATTGAACAATCAATAAATAAAGAACACAGAATTGTTAAATATAAAACACAGAATTTGTGTGATTATACTAAATGATTTTCAAATAAACACCACTGCAGATTTAACTGTTACACATGCTGATGTAACGCAAATGTTCCAACTTGGGATCAATAAAGTATATCTTATCTTAAGCTGATCGATGGCTACTGCCATATTTGCAAAATGTGCCTATGAACCTTGACAAGTGCATGTTTCAGGCTTATCAATTAATGTAATGTAATGTAATGTAATGTTATCAATTAACAACAGGAGGGGTCACAAACATAAGTCCAGCTGTTAAATAAAGCTCTTCTGACCTTAGCTGGCGTGTGGGTATATATATTAATACTGCCCATTATGGGCACCAGCAATTTTCACCCATTTATTAATTATATGTTTTAAATGTGAGTGTTTCCTGTCCCCTAAACCTCCAGGGATGTACACAGTTTAATACTGGCAACTTCTTATTATGGGAAATACGAAAACGTCTTTTAAAACTACAACTCCCAGTAGAGACGTGCCATAGAGAACATGTTGCGAAACAGAATAGCCAGCATGTGTAGTTCTGGGGACGGGGTGGGGGAGGGGGGGGACGCGGTGGACCCGTTCAAATCCAGTTTTGAACAGTCTGCCGTGGTTCCATCCCATTTCAAGTGCTGTTCGAGGCTCGGTAACCCTCGGAGCACACTCTCCAATCACAGAGCTTGAGGACTATCACGGGGTTTGTCAAACAGAGCACATGGTGTAGTCCAAACGATAGCTGGGGATTCTGGGTAGTGTAGTGTCTTCATTGCCTTTAAGGGCAGTTGACACAAACGAATGCCGTGCTTCCATGAGCGTCCATAGAAGCACATGGACATCCCGGAAAGCTGAAAATGGACGCTAAGGGCCCCCCCCCTTGCGTTGAAAATGGACGCTAAGGCCCCCCCCCCTCGCGTTGAAAATGGACGCTAAGGCCCCCCCCCTTGCGTTGGAAAAAGCAGGCAGGGGACTTGACATAACGTCAACATAGGCCGACCTGGGAGTGAGGATGTGTTGCCTGAAGACAATGCATTACATTTTGTTGAAATTACTACTTTTTCTTTTGCATGCTTTATTAACTTTTACACTGAAAATATAAAACATTGACTTTAGTTAACCCTTGTATGGTATTGGGGTTATTTTCTCAAACCCACACTCAATGGCCTTGGCTTGACATTTACATTACATACAGGGTGTTCGGGTCTGGTCCCGGGGATAACAAAAGTGTGGAAATTGTAGGTGTAGGTTCTGTGTGCGTGTGCGTGTGCGTGCGTGTGTGTGTGTGTGTGTGTGTGTGAGAGACTGTTGTGTTTCTGCACCTGCCATTCAAGGTTGCAACATTGTTGATAGATTCAAGCACGGACACCTGTCTGCTCTCACATTCTGGCATTATGTCTTGCGGGAACCAATCTTTTTTTCACACTCTATCCAAGCTGCACATTTGGGGCGAGACACAATCAATCAATCAATCAATGTTTATTTATATAGCCCAATATCACAAATGTTACATTTGTCTCAGTGGTCTTCACAGTGTGTACAGAATATCAGTATGACAATACGACACCCTCTGTCCTTAGACCCTCACATCGTACAAGGAAAAACTTCCAAAGAAAACCCAGTTTTAAAGGGAAAAATGGGAGAAACCTCAGGGAGAGCAACAGAGGAGGGATCCCTCTCCCAGGACGGACAGACGTGCAATAGATGCCGTGTGTAAATTGAAAAGATAATACATTTGCAACATAGGTAGTCCAAATGTTTGGAAATGCATGTGTGTATAATAGGAAGATGAATCCACGAGGATATCCATCCAGGACCTATGATCCAGGACCACAGCCACGACTCAAGATCCAGCGCTCGCGATCCAGGACACAGGACCGCAGGATCATCCATGACTCCGGATCCCAGCGTATATAGACACCAAAAAGAAAGACATTTGGGGAAGCTGGGTTAATCGGAACATGAGTGTACACGGGTATAGACAGAGAGAAGGAAGAAGTAAGATGTCCCCCGACAAACTAAGCCTATATCAGCAAAACTAGGGGCTGAATCTAATCAGCCCTAACTATAAGCTTTATCAAAAAGGAAGGTCTTAAGCGCACTCTTAAAAACGGATAGGGTGTCTGCCGCCCGAACACAAACTGGAAGCTGATTCCACAAATGTGGAGCTTGATAAGAAAAGGATCTGGCTCCCATTGTACTTTTAAAGATTCTAGGAACAACCAACAACCCTGCATTCTTGGAACGCAATGCCCTAGTAGGACAGTAGGGTATAATGAGTTCTTTAAGGTAAGATGGCGCCTGCCCATTAAGGGCTTTGTAGGCGAGAAGAAGAATTTTAAATTCTATCCTGTGTTCTATAGGGAGCCAGTGTAAGGCAGCCAGAACAGGAGTAATGTGGTCCCTTTTCCTAACTCTGGTTAGTACACGAGCCGCAGCATTTTGAATCAGCTGAAGCGACTTGATTGACTTCTTGGTACTCCCTGATAATAAAGAGTTACAATAATCCAGCCTAGAAGTAACAAATGCATGGACTAGTTTCTCTGCATCGTTTTGAGGCAAGATATGCCTGATTTTTGCAATGTTACGTAGATGGAAGTAGGCGGTCCTTGAAATTGATTTTATGTGGGCGTTAAAGGATAAATCCTGATCAAATATAACACCAAGATTCCTTACAGTCTCACTGGAGGCCAAATTAATGCCATCCATAGTTAGTATGTCTTTAGATAATTTGTTTCGTAGATTCTTCGGGCCAAGTACAATAACTTCAGTTTTGGTCGTGTTTAACATCAAAAAGTTTAAGGTCATCCACGTTTTTAAGTCCTTAAGGCAGTCTTGAATTTTATTTAGATGATTAATTTCATCAGGCTTGATTGATAAATATAGTTGAGTATCATCCGCATAACAATGAAAGTTTACAGAATGATTCCTTATAATATTGCCTAACGGAAGCATATATAATGTGAACAAAATAGGTCCGAGCACTGAGCCCTATATACAATAAATAAAGCTTCGCCAGTTTGGGTCCTTATCACAACTCATCAAGATGGCCACTAGATTCTCTGCTCAGAAGGCCTTGCAAATGCTTCTGGAAGAGAGAGAACCATTGGATGATGATGTAAACTGAGGAAGAGGAAGAGGCTTCAGAATGTGAGGATCACATTTCTGAGAATACTGAGTCTGACAGTGACTTTGAAGAAGAGGATGAGATTGAGCATCAGCTAGTTGCAAAAAAAAGACGAGCCACAGGACCAGCCGGTCAGCGGGCAAAAACACAAGTAGCACTTTTATTCATTAATGTGAACAAATGTAAAAGGCAAATATTAACCATATATGCTGTTTATTTTGCTTGTAATTGAGCTGAAGTAAACATCTGTTGAGTATTTTAACATAAAATAGTTTGATTGTGTTGAATTGAAGCCCAAAAAGGCAGCGGGTCCACCAGACCCACGAACACTGGCTGAGTAACACAAATATGAACACCATACAAGGGTTACATGTTTTATGTCAACAGCTTCCACATAACTGTATTAGGTTAGTGAAAGCAATAGTATTAAGTTGAACCTACTATTTTTTATTTAAACTTAATATTATTGCTTTCAACTAACTTAATGCAATTATATGTCATTTGTTTACATAATACAAATACATTTATTTAAGACAGCGTTTAAATAAAGTTCAGTTTAGAGTAACAAGGGTATCCAAGGATACACTTGTATCTGTGATTAACGATAAAATAATATGCCACTCATTTAATTAACATAGAAATACTTTTTTGCCCCAAATTATGATTCTTTCTCTCCATTATCAACCGAACAACAACCACAGCAAATAAGACATTTCTGTTGTTGGTTTACTTTGATTGGGAAATCAGGAAAGGGGATTTAGCAATAGATTGTCAATGTGTTAGATAAAATACATCTGAGGCTATATATTGCCTTGCTGCAGCTACACATGATAAAAGGCTGGTGTAGAAGCCAATTAAGAAATGGACATGGAAGTATGAGATGAAGACTCACGGAATAAATCGTTTTTTTTAACATTTAAGTACTTTGAATTTGACGTAACTAAAGTTTCTTCGTTCTGTGCGTTAAACACTGAACGTTCACATGCACTTCCTCTTTTGCCCCACACTGCAACCCAAATCTAGACCCTCAATCACCCCAACTCAACAAGTGATACATATACTGTATATTGTGAATGTGCATAATGTAAGCTGTTGATATCAAGTCCTTCCCTATAGGTGCCAATTGAGATGGACCACATGAATGAAAGCCGCAGATATAAGCAATACATATTTGATCACAAAAAAACCTATATATTAATGTTTTTTCTAGGCTCAATACTAAAGACCGGTTAAACACCCAACCCCAACAGCCTGCGTACCCTGTGGTGTAATTTAGGTACCATCAGATAAAACCTACAATGCATTACCATCCATCATAACACATGCCATAACAACCAAATAACCAGCGCCATTAAACATTTAGATCATCCAAGGGATTTACTGAGAGTGCGGAAGACAAAGCTACCAGGACAGCCACCTTGAACCTGATAGGCCCTTCATCCATTCACCACCATGCGGGCCAACAGATCGAAGAACATCAGAGTGTGTGCCAGCAAACAAACCCGACCAGTACACCCCCGGGAGAGGAGGGGAAGGGGAGAGGCAGGAGACAAGTCCCTTTTCAAATGAGGGAGATAAATCTATTGATTTGAGATCAGCATGTTGCATTACTGCTGCTGCCCCAGAGGAGCTGGGAGGTGGAGGAGGGGATACAAGAGAAGGTGGTTTGAAGCCATGCAAGTGGCATGGTTTGAAATATTTGCTAATTCTTCCTACAGTATGCGTCGGTTTCATTAACCCTAACCGAGATATCTCAACAACTTCACCACCATTTTCTCAATCACCACTAAGATACACTCACTTTTTTTTCATTTTGTCAAATTTTGAATTCTTTCAACACTTTGATACCTGACTATTTCCCTGCAAAGCTAATGGCCTTCCCATTGGCCTCAGCTGTACTTGAGTGAGTGAGTTTGATTACATTAGCATTCAACTTTGATTCACTGAAAGTACGTGACAATTCATAGAGGCAAGCTTCAATGCATTCAAACACTACAATACTGTACCAGGCTCAACAGGTCCAAACAGATACATCATCTTCTGCAACTTTTTTTTTACACCTTACTTTTGTTATGGCCATAACAAGCAACGTATACAATGTTGATGTATGGCCCTAGCAGATGCAGGGATTGGCTAATCTTGTAACTGTGCAATGAGGGTTGATGTTAGAGTTATCACTCTGCCAATATAAATCTTTCAAGAAAGTAAATCAGCATATTTCCCAAAAGTCAGATTACATTTTTTAAAGCAATACAAATTGCCAAAGATAAGTTACCTATAGTCAATATAAACACAGATTCAGCTTCTAGCAACCAGGGTAATTAAATTCATCTTTGCAAAAGGTTATTGATTCTTGTTCTGCTGACTAGTCTAGTCAGTGTCAGTGAGCTACGTTTTGTTGTAACAGGAGACTGAAGTCCTCACGCTCATTAACCCTTTTAGTTGGGCAACATTGAGCAGCAGGCAAAATATTTATATTTTTACATCAATATTTCATCACCAGCTCAGGCCAAACAAAGCCAGGGGCTTTGGCCGTAATGGTCCCATCTGTCTATAGATCTTAAGGACATCAGTGTATGGGTGTCCTTTGACACCAGAAAATAGGCTTCGACATGAAGGAAAAACACTGCACTCACACTCACAGGATGCATGGATGTTAGCTGCCTGGAAGGCAAAGTGTGTCCTGCTTTATTTGGATGTTTCCTCACAGATGGTCTCTTCATGTTGGAGCAGGAGATCAAGTTTCAGGAGTTTGAATGAAGTGGACATTTCAGCTGTTAGGACAAATCAGCCCTGTCGAAAATACATCAAAGGCATTTTTTACACAAGCAGCGATCTGAGCCACATTTTTTTATTAACTAATTAATACCACTAACAACTGCTGGAAATGTCTAATCACCTCTCAGCTGATAAAAGGTCGTCTGCCCTGGTTTGCTGAAAATCACAGCTCCCACATTAAGGAAAGTGTGTTTGATCAGCCTGACGGTTCTCCTTAAGTTCAGACAACATGAACTGATCATCATTATTACATTTTATTTGACTCCATAGTTCTACCTATGGATATAAAAAGTATAAATATCAATAATTAATTAATAGTAATCCAACACTATCAGCATGGTATCCTGCTCTGTAAATTGTTCATTGTGTCTTAGCAATGAGAGTGACCTCATATTTGCCAGGCCCATTAGCTTCCAGCACAAACCACAGGGGAAGAGTCCATTAACCCCTTACCTGCTCAGTAAAGAAGCATTAAGTGAAATGTTTAGAAACAAGGAGTAATTGACAGTTTATTGAGAGACCACTGCACTGATCAAATGTGGGATATTTATAAGAACAAAGTAACAGACAGATTGAGGCAATGAAATTAACAGTGATCTAAGTTGGGGTATTATGATTTATTTATATTCATATCATTGTATATCATGTAAATAATTTAACTGCTCTTAAATGATTTTCATTTATTCTTGTTTTATCCCACTCACCCAATACACAAGTAAATGTGTAATACATTTGCCCAAAAAATAAGATTTTCATAAATGTTTTTGATTGAAAGCATTTTGTATTTTAAAATGTTTTATATTGCTTTGATATCATCATGCTTTTGGCCTCAACACTTGTGTCGTGAAAATCTAATCATGACAGCAATATGAGAAACTTAAATGAAATGTGTCACAAATTGAAATAGCAAATGTTCAAAATAAATTCTATGGAAATCTGGAGACGGGTTGACGGACATTAATGGAGCCCAGATACAGCTCATTGCGCTCGGGTTACGCAAACCACAGCGCAGGAGAGCCACTTCTGCCTCTAATTGGTGGTAATTAACCCCCCATGGTCATTGTTCTTGTCTCATTGTGTTTAAAGAGGAAAGGTCAGTGAACATGGGAGCCTTTTCCACTCAGACAGGTAGCTGAAGAGCCCAGATTGAATGACAGAGAAATATTCTGATGGGTATAAAACATCCTGATGTGCTCTGTTCAGGTCGTTATTTCCTTTTGTCCCAAAAAATGAATATCACTGTTGCTGAGAGAAAACCAGGTAAATGTAATGTTGGTGATTTTGTTGTTGTACTACGCGTGTTAAGAAAGCTCCGTTATCCCTCGACTATAATGAGAGATCATCAGGCTAAAATCACAGTTGTTTTTTTTATTTCTGAAACGACGAGACAAATCTTCACTCATCATTCTGATTTGCATTGCACCTATTTGACATTTTCAATTTACAAGACACAAAAAAAAAAAAAAAAAAAATATATATATATATAAAAAAGAAGCTAATAAAATAAAAATATAAAGAAAACGAATGAAACCCATACTTCCTAGTGAAGTGTTTTTATATAGTCATTTGAAAGTAGATTTTGAATTGGCAGGCCATAAAGTAAAGATGGGATTTATTTTCCAAACATCATAAAGATTAAATTCACCATTCCCAGAAGCTACAGATCAATTGCATTAATATGAGAACACATATTGGTTGTCAGGATGTTATTATAACTTTGGCAAGCCTCCTGGAAAAGGAGAATCCAGACAGTCCATGCGTGTCAAGAGAATTCTCACAATATCCACAACTGCTTATTAGTCAAATGAGTGTGTAAACCCTTTAAAACATGACTTGTTAAAGTTTATACCTGCAGACTTCTGAGAAAGTTAGGAACCCAGGTGCATCCGAACTTTTTAACTGAATCATTACCAACTCAAGTAATTAGTTTCCACTTAAAAACTATTTATAAAAGAGTCTCTTATTAGAAAGTGCCACCAAACGTCTAGGTATCGAGTGTTGCTTCAGTTTCAAAACCTTGAAGGATCCATTTCCAGCATGGCTGCACTCTCTTTGCCAGCGGCCCTGTGCACTTCATCTCAAGAGGTCATGGGCCTCGACCCTGAACAATGGCCTCCTTTGTACGTGTGCTGTCTGAGAGTGACAAGGACTTGAAGGTTAGTCGACCTGGACTCCTGAGGAGACACGGTCGCACAGGACCGTCCATTAGGGCTCAGTTCTGTGACGCCGCCAACTTTCATGCTGCGCTATTGTTACCCTGCTCTCCCCTGAGAGGCGGACACAGAGTGGGTAATGAGGGGTAATTGGTCCAGGGTCAAGGATGATTAATTCCCTTGGTCAGGTGTAAGCTAGTTTTCATACCTGGCTGGCTGGTAGACAGGGAGGAGGGAGGGGAAGGTGGAGGGAATATGAGACGTGGAAAATGAGTGGGGTAAGGGGATGTGAGTCTAGGGGTCCACATACATGGACAACCAGAGATTGTTTACTAAATAAGTCCCAGAGTGGACCTTTCATACAGAAACCAACTTTCTATTCCCCAAACAAACACAGGTTGTACACGACCCCTATCACACCAGTATACATTTCTCAGGATCATATCTTTCCAAAAAACAAAGTTGAAAGATCTTCCCCCTGCAACCGCTGAAGCCAGATTGAGATTGATAGCTGTCCCCATGCCTCCAACCTCCCCTTCAGCTTGACTGACTAATCTGAATACCTCTCCAGCCCTCATTCTAACCGGGCAATTTTGGACACTGATTATCCTGCAACCTGTGTGTTCACGACAGTAAATGCAGGGGCTGGTTGGTAATTGACCAGGCAAAGACTGAGACGCCTGCCGTGTAATTGAGCGGGGGCTGAGGGGCTCTAGCAGGACTGAAAGGGTCCGAGGATCCTTCTCTGCCCATTAGACCTGGCAGGGGGTCTCCTGTGCCTGTGGACTCCACCTTGAGGCCCACACCGTACCCGGCAACATAATACGTGACCGACACCTTTCAGTGGGGATCGGTGCACAGAAACAGCTGCTTTGTTCCAGAGACTGAAGGACGGGGTAATGATTTTAACATTTAACATTATATGAACACGTCCTTATTCTCTCTGACATTCACTTGTTGATCCAATTAACTGAAATGGGATTTAGATAAGAAAAGCCTCCACTTGTTTGAGGTGAAAACTGCTTCTTTAAAACTTATTATGCAGGTGGTTTGACTTCTTTTAAGTTTTCAGAAAAATCATCACTTATTTGTAGTGTCATATTATTGTAATTTACCGTTTTACATTTATGGAGGAACTGATGTTAGTGTGCATTTAAGTCTAAAGGTCATATAATCGAGACTGAGAAAAACATCCATTCATACCAGGATATCGATTATTCAAACAAAGGTATAATATACTGAATTTAAATGCTTCTCCCCCCTTTCTTCTGTTCTCTAAGCTCAAAGACCCCCTGTGGTGCAGGGAATATGCATATGTGGCCAATTGCTTTTTCTTTCCATCTGACTTGTGCCATTTGAGCTCAGAAATGGCCTCATCACTTCTGCTCCAGCGGCTATCATCAAACCACCATGCTGACTATCGCTGTGCAAAATTCACGCACTGCTACCGCTTCATCTGCATATTGTAAATATGATCCAGTGTCCGCGCTGCCCTGAAATATTCACGGGGCAGCGACTATATACGGCTATACAGTTAAACAGGCAGGCCCTGATAAATAGGCAGTCTGCCAAAAATTAGAACAAATAATCACCTACGCAATTAGTCGCAAAGGGGCTATTTTTGATAGCCAGTTTTTGCTTCATTGCAATGCTCATTATTTACCACAAAGAGAAAAGAAAAAAACGCATTTCAGTCTGCTTTATTCCTGAAACAATGATTCCCTAGTTACAATATTTGTACTGACCTACTGATGCATAAAAGGAGACAAACTAAAAAAAAATGAAATACTAGTAAATACATTCTAAAGAAATGCTCACCCAGAATCTGCAAATCTAATTCTAACTATTTTCATGAATTGTGTAACATTTTTTTATATTTTTCTTCTCTATTCGTGACAATAGAAGCGTAACATTTTACAGAAAGCGTCTAGTGTGCTAGCTAGTGTACTAGATACCTAAATATGACTAACAGTAGACAATAAGGCGAAAAGCACAAAGTCTAAACCTACTACTGCTTAAGGCAGCAGAGAGAGGAGGAAAGAGAGAAAGATGGTTTTCAGGACTGCACAAGTTATTTCTTGACGCTGGAGAGACCCTGCAAACGGTGGTGTTCCCTTAACCTGTGGAGGAGAAGAAGGACAAAGAATAAAGTGGCAGATTAAAGGCTAGTAATAAGGTCTAAACATGTGGAACAAGTCGCTTTAATAGACATTTGTGACAGTTCTGTGCAGCGGTTGAGAGATTTCTTATAGTGCAAGGGATGCTAACCTGACAGCATTAATCTTGATGAATCCAGAGGCATCACATGGGTCGTAGTCTCCCTGCACGTCCATGCTGTTGGGAAAATACGTTTTTTTTTTAAATAGGCTTGTGAGTCAACAGAAACCAATCTTCAAATTCACTAGAGGAAAACATTGCTATGAGCAACTACGAAGGGAAAGACTTACAGGAGATTGTGCTAACAAAATGATGTCAATGTTTGGTATCATTGCAGTAAACACAGGAGCCTCATCAACTACTAGGAAAACTGGATCATTGACAATGCTTTGAAATGATATTGCGATCGATCATCCTCTGAATGCTCGTCTTTATCATTGTTTGTGTTGAATAACCGAGGATCAATATCTGCAGAATGAAAACTGGCTCATGTACACAAGCACACAACAGACACACATAACCCATTTTATAACAATCCCATCATATCAGCACTGAGCCAAGTGTTGAGAGGATTTTCTAATTGGATATTTCTGTATTCAAGTTTATCCGGCTGTTCTTAAAAAAACAAAACAAGACGCAAATCTAAAACTTGTGCTACTCTGCTTCTATGTCATTGAGGCTGTCATCTTGTCTTAGTCTGTGCGAGTGTCTCACAAAGAGTGTCCGTGTGCTGTGTAATTACAGCAGTTTCTACCTGCAGTGCTTAATACACTCCCTAATACACTGAGTCCTCTCTTCCCTGCGACACCCCCAGCTCCAAGCTCCCAGTGTACAGCCTGCACGCCTTCTTCAAAAGCACTTAGCAAAAGAGGAAATTGCCAACAATTGATAGGATAAACACTATAAAAAGAAAGACCGACGACTAAATCATCTACTCTCAATACAAGGCTCCCTGCACAGCACCTGAACACCATTATGAGTGAGTGGCTTTAAAGAATATGTGTGTGTGGGTGTGTGTGTAGCTGCGAGCAGGGGATATTTTGTGTATTCCTTTAAGAAACCCTGCAGTCTAATTGAGAGTGGAGCCAGCGGACAGTGAGGAGGGTGACATTTCTCTCTCAGAAGGGTGCGGTGACGGGCTGTATTACCACTGTGTTAATGACGCCGTTTACTGTGGCCTGTGGAGAGCCAACAGGATGTCAGCGGGGGCTTCATGCCTAATCTGGTCTGCGTGTGTGTGTGTGAGATTGTGGCAGGTTGTCATGAAGTGGTAGATGAGTGTGCGTGTGAGAAACGGCAGCTTCCAGCAGGTGTATCACTGTATGGTACACTACGTGTATGCATACATCTGCACTCTTTTAATAAAGCACAATAACTTCATATGTACAAATATAAATATTTTGTGACAGAAGAACAATAATTTAATTGGACTGTGGGCAGTAGAGAAATTACATGGTTAAGCATTTAAGAAGGATGGCCAAATACTTATCTAATATATCAATATATCTGATTTATTTTATGTTAATATTTAAAACAAATATTATACAAATATTTCCAGTCAAGTTTCCTTTATGACATGTGCAATTTATTAATTAAAAATTAAAGTCACCTTTGATATCAAAATGTATTATTTAAGATAAGATATTATTAATCCCAGTGGGGAGATTCAGGAGTTTAAACCGTAAAAGGGTAACGTTGAAAAACAGGACAGCACAGATTCACACAAGATTAAAGATTAATGCAATTAAAGATAACATTAAAATGATATAAAGTTAAGTAACTTTAAAATAAGAAATTATTTGAAATGAATATATATATATATATATATATATACATATACATATTTGGGTCATATATACATATTAGATATATTTAATTGTGTGCCGGTAAATCCTTCCCTAAGATTTTATTTCAAAAACAGATACGGAGATTATATAAAGTAATTGAATGTTTTTTATTATTAAATATTGGAGACAAAACATTGGTTACATTTAAACCAACTAAATATTTGCAATGGGTGACCAGAAGGTAAGACAAACGTGCTAATGAAGAACCGCATTACTTGAAAATAGTTGTTGTTCTTCATTAGCACGGTTTAAGGATGTGTGTCACTCTGCATGACTACATTTGAAACTGATTTGTGATGGTTTTCTATTGGGGTTGCTTGTTATGAGCTCCCTCATGAGGAACCACTGCCCCATCTGTCAGGGGCCTCCAGGACTTTGTGATGCTGCAACACAACACCTCTGTCTCACTCATGTGTCGGCCCAGACAAGAAATGTGTCTTCACAAGGTCAGGTGTTGAACTGAGAACGCAAGACTTCATCAGTGAGAGTTTCTTAGCAACTGACTGGATGAAAGATGGACGAGTCGTAGTTTATCTTGAGAGTGACTCAGCAGTAAAGTAAATAATGTATTACTCAACACAGAATATTAACAAAAACTGAGACAAAGCTTTATCCAATACAATAAAAATGCTATGTGTTAAAAGGAAAGTTGAACCCAAAACAGAATTTTTTTTCTTTTTTCCTGTAGTGCAGTTTATCAATCTATATATATAATGACACTCGCCTTCCGGTGATTTCTACTTAACTACTCCAACACTTGGCAAATTACACCAAAGCTACACAGATTGATAAATAGGGACAGAGGGGCGGGTGGCGCAGTGGTCTGTGCGTTTGATCATCAGATCAAGGGGGCGTTGGGGAACTCCAGTTCGAAACCCGCTCCCGCCCCACTGCGTCAGGCCGTTGTGTCCTTGGGCAAGACACTTCACCTGAATTTGCTCCTGTGGGTATTGTCCACAGTAGATTACCATTACATGTATGATCTGTAATGTGTATTTGTAAAAGCGCTTTGAGAGTCTTTGATAGAGCGCTATAATAAATATAAGGATTATTATTATTATAAATAGTAACAAAAGTGAAGAAGAATGTATATATATTTTTTTATATTTTGGGGAAATGTCCTTTAACAGGCTGAATGAGTACAGTGTCAACTCTATTTATCTCTCTCACACAGGACAAAATATCCATCCAAATTGAATGGCTGACGATGTGAGACATGTCCTAGCTTTACTCTTTCTGACCTGCTTAACTAGCATGACACCCAGGTACTTTCCTTTTAAAACCCAGAGAAATCTCCTCCCTCCTCTGGCTGAAAAGGCCATTAGCTCTCTGACTGGAGTGTGTGTGACTGAAGAGGAGATGGAGAGGCATATGGAGGGTTTTTACTGTGGTCAGTGCTGAGCCTGGCCAGAGGGCATCAGGGGTCAGCGTCCTGAACAAACCCACTGTTAGTGCGGCTAAGAGGCCACAGGGGTGCAGTAGGCGGGGCTGAGGTCGGGTCTGCCCTCCAGGAACTGAGCTTGACACTTCTCTGATGTCTTTGTGAGGCAGGGTCGGTTTAGTATGTTGATGTAGAGGTCATAAGAGAAACTTGGGCGAGCTGACCTAGCAACAGGCTGATTGGTGAACATGTGGAAGAGGCCGCACTGTGCGAGGAGCGGCCAAACACAGCTGTCAAGAACAAGCACACACTTTGATTCTCTGACACATGGCACAGGGTTTGAACATCAAATTCAGTGAACTTTCAAGGGGCTTTTCAAGCTCATTTCCCTTAAAACTAGAGGACCCAACACTGCATAGTTGGAGGTACTGATCATCACTTTCACACTTTTTGAGGAAGGTTGCGCAAATGCAGGAGACAGTTTAAAAAGTTAAAAATCCTAAGAACTATTTTTGTCAAAATATATAAATGTAAGAACTGTTAATGACCCCCATTTGTTTCCTCAGACATAAAAACGTTCAATGATTGGAACCATGACACACAGAATGACATTATGTCCTTGCTTACCTGACCAACTCTTCATTGTAAAGGGACTTGGGTGACTCTCGTCCCATGATGTAGACCTGGCCCTTGAAGACAGACAGCTGTACTTTGCCCTCCACATTCTCCTGGGACTTGTCTATGCAGTGTCGCACAAAATCACACTCGGGACTGTACCAGAAACCTGAGGAGCGCAAGCAAACAGAAACATATTTAAATAATATATGGTGAAGGTTTGTTTAAAACTGTTTTAGTTTCTATTGTCTCATATTTGCATTCATATATATATATTAACATCAACTATTATAATGTATTGTTATCAATTAGAACATTGGGAAAACTATACACACGATGGAAAAGTGGAGAAAGAGACTCCTCCTCTGTACATCTACAGGCGTGTGTGTGTGTGTGTGTGTGTGTGTGTGTGTGTGTGTGTGTGTGTGTGTGTGTGTGTGTGTGTGTGTGTGTGTGTGATGCCCACACACTTTTGTCTTTCATGAGCTGAAACTGTGTTTTGGTCTCATTTCTGTTCCAGGTGAAGTTCATACTCCCCTTTCTTTTGTCTCATTTCTCTGACCTGGCCCTTCAATCTCTGAGACAGATGGGCGAGATTGTGTCTGTATATGTTCAGAGGTCGGACACGCCCCACTCAGCGGGGGTCCTCCTCTCATCAGCGGCTGACCTCCACCTCATCATCTGGCCATGTTCAAAGACACAAACCTTCCCCGTCTCACTGCCTCTGGATTGGCACGAGGCGTCCGACATGACAATCTAACACAGGCGCAGTTAAGTTTAGAGTCGAATAGTTTTTATTCTTTCTTCATGTTGGTTCTGTGTCTCTCTATATGTCTCTGTACGGTGATTTTCTTGAGGGATATTTCAATGATTATTATTTTCATTATGGATTTTTCAATTACATTTTGTTTTCAATCTTAAAGCGAGGATTTAAATATGTTACATATAACAATAAGGATTTATTATTTACATTTACACGAAACCACCTTTGATTAAATCTCTCTAAATCGATGACGGAATTAAATGACACATAATACACATGTAGCTGTTGTTTACTTGCCCCTTGTCCATTGCTAAATCTGTACTGCGCTACATGCTGCAGATTCTCTTGTGAAAATGTGTTTGGGTAATTAATGACGTATTTATGCAAAACAGATGCAGGACAGGTGGATTGTTAACATAAGCCCCATTGCCAGCAGTCTGCTATCAATCTGCAGACTCATTAATGATTTAAACACACATTGGCTTTAATCTCTGCCCTGCTTCTAGAGGTAGCACCTTTGTGTGTGCGTGCGCGTGTGCGTGTGTGTGTGTGTGTGTGTGTGTGTGTGTCTCCTTTCTCTGGAGGGTATAACTGAAGTGGCCTAGTATTCAGTCTCTAATGGCACTGATCCTATTATGTGGATGAAGGTGCAGGAGACTGGAGATGGAGCAGAAGGGATGATTAAGACACCTGAGCCGAGAAAATCTCTCTCTCTCACACACACACACACACACACACACACACACACGTCACACACACACACACACACACACACACACACACACACACACACACACACACACACACAACACACACACACACACACACACACACACACACACACACACACACACACACACACACACACACACACACACACACACACACACACACACACACACACACACACACACACACACACACACACACACACACACACACACACACACACACACACACACACACACACACACACACACACACACACACACGCTGAACACAGGTACGCACGTCGTATATAAGTCTTTCAGTCTGCCGATAGTCTTTCTGCCTATCGGTCCACTAAAACTGGTTGAGAAATCAACTCGTCTCATGTTGTGTCCTGGATGAATTGAGACACTGTTTCTATATATCCTATTTATACATTTATAATATTTATATGTCCTGCACGTCCGTGCTGCAATTTTGTGTTGCTTATTCCAGGAATTACACACAAACATTGATATACAGGCTTGATCTAGTTCTATATCTGACATGTACAACTACCAGTGATGATCACCCATACGTTTTTGTAAAGGCAAACAATTGAGATGGTGCAAATGACAATAAGGCATAATTAATCAGTTATATTAAGTCTTTATGGACAGTTACTGTGGATGTGTAATGCCCAATCATTGTATACGTAGCTTAGCCTGTACCGAGATAAATATACCGGCATGCCCTTCTTTAAAGTTATGACTAAGCAATGAGGCCAGAGATAGAGGGGAATGAAAGACAATACATACAACAGATTAAGTGAAACCATCTTATTAGAGCGTGTATTATAGGGACTTACCGTTGTAGACGAGTTCAGCAAATTTGATCCCGAGGCCCTGTTTGATGCGACGCACTTCTTTGTCCATGGTAAAGGTCTCAATGTCTAAATGAGCCTGCAACAGAATTGTGCCTCCTGGGGTTTCATAAATCCCTGACAAACAGAACAAAAAGAATACACAACATGTTGTATCATCTATCATGTTTTTGAGACACAAGCTATAGAAATTGTAGCAAATAGTACACATAATCCTCCATCACTTAATTTGATCACAACAAGCACCTCTGTCAACATTGCCATCATCAGAGGCCATTCATAGGAATACAAGCCCTGTTCTTCTGACACAAAGCTCTATTAGCAATCAGCCGGCTGACAGACAGGCCTTCACAGCGCTCACAGAACATGGATGAGCCTGTCCTGTGTAAATGACAGGGTAGGAGGCCCCTGCCAGCCTGGAGCCCGGACCTGGGCTCTGCCTACCCTGCAATTTACCCCCTCTGGACAGGGAGTGAGGGGTGAGGGGAGAAAATATGAGGTAGATGGCAGGAGAAATGAAGCTGCCAATCACATGTCAGCTAAAACAAAAGGGGGGCAGTGGAAGTGCTCCCCGACAGATTTGACAACAGAAATTGGAGCTTTATCAATGACATCCATTTTTGTCAGGGCTGAAATTGTGAAAAACCTGAGAGTAGGTTTCCCAAGCCAATACATGGTTTCCCCCATCATCTGTCAATTTGGATGATGGTTAAATAAAAATTGATTTACTGCCAACCAGACGTTTTGAAGCCAACAAAAGACAGCTAAATGTCACAATTTGAGTGATGTATTATCTTTAAAACGTGTTTCTGCCATTTAAACAGATTAACACCATTTAATCTCTTCCGATCTGGGAAGCAGCTCAAATCTGTAAGACCCCAAACACTCCTACAGCGTTCCTGATCTGAAAATGGAGAAGCACCTTCTTTATGCTGGCGGCCAAGAGCTTAGCAATGCTGCTAATTGTCTAAATCCTCAAAAGGTTTCCACCTGAGCTAGAACGGCTTGTGGCTTTTTAGTGATCCAGGGCCACGGAGGGCACGTAGGGACATTTCCGTTGGCTCTATCAGATAAATCAGTTAAAGATGCCCTCCAACACAACTTGGCTTAAGTACCCTAAAAGAGAGCTGGCTTATCAGCGAGGAGCAAACAATGAAACGCTATCTGGGCAAGCTCCGACAGTGGCAGTTTAGTTAAGCTTAAAGAGACAACACCCCCAGTGGTTTTGGAGTTTTAACTCTTTCATACGGTTACTGCAGGTATGCTAACCATGGTGCAGGCCTGAAGGCGTTCAGGTCAGGAATGAATTCTTCCTGAGTTGATCCCCTTTAACCCTTGGGCAAAGAGTCCATCATAAACAGGCAACACATGTTTAAAAAAGAAGATCAATATCTTTAAATGAAGATTTAAGTACATTTTAAAGTGAAACTGTGCTATTTAGAGGAGGGACATTCCTGTATGAGTAATGTCAATACATGGAAACTACATTTAAAATGTTTTGGGGCTGTAAGAATGATTTCAGTGCATCAGTCTTTGAGTTTTGACAGTAGCAAGGACTGGACGTCAGGCAGCCTGTTAATGATTAAGAGACACAGCAATTTCCGACTGCTTTTGATAGGTGCACCTCCGCTAACGCCATCACCGGCGCACAGGTCAAAGGCCTGACAGCACTGTGACAGGTGGGAAATGTTAGTCTGACACACAGGCTGTTGAATGTTTTGTAGCACAGTGACAACATTCTTGACAAACCATTTGAAACCCCCCCGCCTCCCTGACCCCACACAAATAAAAATGACCCAACACAAATAGGTATGACATGTGCCCTTTCAATCCCTCCCATCATCTATTGTGCTAACAAGACTGCCAGTCCAGAGGAGACCAACATGTACACTTGATGGTAGTACATCAACCACTTGGACACCTTGTGCTCCACCTCTTCCTATTGCTTCAGTGGAGGAAAAAGCTTTGATCTTTTGTTCAGTCGAGGGGAGAGAAAAGTGGGCTTCCCATTTTCCAATTTCTACCTGCCAAGTTGCACCACAGCTACAAGTCTGTTGGCCAGTCAATTTGCCAATCATAAAACATATGGGGGGGGGGGGGTGCGTCATGCAAGGCCAGGACAGCTCACTGCCCTCGTGCATTAGCTGCAGTAACACATGTAGAGATCTAACAAAGGAGCTTTTCAAGTTGCCTGTTGACACCAGAGATAAAGAGACAAAAACCTCCCTGTGCGACTGCATGTGCATATACGTGATCCACTGTGTATTTGTGTATCCAGTGAAGCATGTGCGCCGTTATCTTGTTCGCAGTGTGGGTGTTTTCTGTATGTTTGTGCATGCATAAGAGAAGGAAAATAACTTCAGTGGCTTTTATTCCAGGTGAACCAGAGAAAAACCTTTCCTTGAAGGAGAGTGTGTTTTTCATACGGCCCGCTTTTATGGAAGTGGAAAAGCAGGTGTGACAAAAAGCACTCATGTAAAATAGCTGCAAATTGCATGAAAGCTCTGGACAGACACTTAAAGGAAAGCTTTTGAATAGATGTAGAATTAAATATTCAGACCTTTTTCAGTGCCAATATGTCTCCCTGCATATTACAGCGTATATCACTGTTTGTCTATGTGCACCTGTCAGGCTGATTTGTAGACAGAAAAAAAAATATCATTACCTAGACAGTTGAAAATAAATATAAATGTTTAATTCCTTACCTCTGGACTTCATGCCAATGAAACGGTTCTCTACGATGTCAATCCGACCCACGCCATGTTTTCCACTAAGAGAAGGAGGGCCATACACATTTCAGTGGAGCAAAACCTGCTAGACTCAAACATAATTATCTCTTTATACACAATACAATATAGATTACAAATTCCAATTAATACAGAGAAAATTTAAAATAAATCACACCCTTATTTTAATAATTGTCTTAGTGTAATGTCTAAACACCTACAAGCATCATTGCTATAGTGATAAGAAGAAGCTTTTGCATCTGTTTTGTTCATCATCTACTTTCCTAAAATATGATATTTAGAATAGCAAAGCTAAAAAAGAAAATCCCTTGACTATACACATTTATTTAACATAATACATGTTACAATTTAGTTTTCGATGCATGTAATGAAGAAGCAACTTTAACTTAAACAGATGCCTTATAAAAATCAATTACAATGTATAAAATTAATGACAATTTCCTCCAAAAAGCCCTCGTCTGCAATGAGCTTCAAACGGTGGAGATCACACACATCTCCTCAGACGGCTGACCTTCAGTACTTTTTATTTATGTCGACAGAGATTGAGACAGAGTGGAGGAGACAGGGGAGGGAAAGCTCTGCTGGGATCTGATCCCAGACCAGCAGCGACAGACACACATCACTCCAGATGTGGTGCACTTAACCACTGCTCCACCTCTGGGGACACTTACATAAACATAGTAAACAAATCATACATGGAAGGTAAAGGTGCTTTCAAATAAAAGCTTTAATGAGAATAGAAAAAAGGCTAACCCAATCTCATTGAGGTATGAGAAGATATCCAGGGGTGAGTCCTTCGATGTGCTCTCCTTCACATTGGTCACCTTCACAGGCACTCCTAAAGGGGAAACAATATTTATTATATTACAACTCATTTGTTTCTTATGTATAGTCTTTGCCCTGAATTCATTGAATTTCATTTGGAACCCATCTTTGGGATAGTGTTAAGAATGTAATAAAACCATGTCACAATCTAACTGGCAGGAAGAAAAGTAGAACATTAGCATCAGTTTCAAGCTCTGCATTGGAACAATGTTTATTGCATTTTTATTGCATTTTTTCGTAACACTATCTAATAGAAATAAATTCAAATCATAATTTGATAAAGATTAAAAAACTGAAACAGCAATTAATGTAACATGTTCTTCTTATCTTTGTAAGTTAATAGAAATGTGTATTTTGATTTGAAAATAAAAATGTATTTCCTGTCAGACGTTGTTGAATGTATTTTGTCCAGTAATTCAGTTTGTAGATATGATATCAATGTTTCATAAATATAGCCTTTAAACAGAGCTGTCATGGTCCTTTTGGGCTTTTTTGGAAGAAAAAAACAAAAACACCCATTTGTATGATAAAATTCCAAACAAGAACAGAGGTCTACAGGCTAATCTACAAGCAATGCAACACCCAAAGATTCATTCAAGATTCAAAGGCTTATTGTCATAACATATACAAAACTACGGTGTAATTATGTTATGTATGAAAAACTTAGATTGGAGGTTCCTCAACAGTGTAATTTACAAGACATACAAAAATAAATATAAAAAACAACAATAAAAATAGTGCAAGCCCAACGTAATTTTCAATGATATCAGATAATCAAATCGACGAATAATCCGCACAAAACTAAATTGATACCTTACAGGAAGAGTTAATCGACCAGTTTGTGAAATGGCTTTTAAGAAACCAATTATAAAATAAAAAAATCGCAAAGACTTGATACAATTCGCTGACAAGTGCTCATTATTTCAGCCACTGAAATCAATAGTTGTCAGCTAAAAGTAAAAGCCATCACAAAAGGAGGTGGTGAGAAAGGCTAATAAATTCAAAGGCCCAGCTCATTTGAAAGCTGTGAAATCGTGGGCAGGCCTTTTCCTAATTCAATTACACACGCAGCTTTGTTACCCATACTCTCCTTAGCGCTGAGATTTTTTGCACCACTGGGTGTTTGTGTGTTCATGCGCATGTGCAGGAGACAAAAAAAAAACAACAAGTTGCAGATTCATCATCATCCATCTACCTGGTATCATGTCTCAAACACACACACATTTTCTTTTTCTTTTCTTAAAAACACCCACGCTCAATCCACACACTTCCTGTCTAAAGCCTCTTAAACCAAGTACACATCAATCACTGTCATGGACCTGCTTATTCATGGCCTTCAATGAGCAACATGGGGCCAAAGGTGGAGGCGAGGAAACAAACACGAGACATGGCTGTGTGTCCTAGTGTGTGTGTGTGTGTGTGTGTGTGTGTGTGTGTGTGTGTGTGTGTGTGTGTGTGTGTGTGTGTGTGTGTGTGTGTGTGTGTGTGTGTGTGTGTGTGTGTGATGAGAAGGGAATATAACCATGTGCGCACTACACAAGAAGAGGATAAGATCTGCTGATATTCCCTCTTCATCCGCACAGTACTCATTCCTATACACACACACTTTAGCATGCCTGCAGTTGTCAGTCACACAGCTTTGAGGTGAAGAGCAGCACTTCTGTTGGCCTTTCAACCGGCGCTACCAAAGCTTTGATAGGAATGACACGTGAAGGACTTGACACATTTTTTCAGACAAGGGCTTTGTTAATGGCCCATTCTCATATCGCGGGAATCGTGCTTGCTCCCATGGCAGAAGAAAAACCTACCTCCCAGCGCAGGAGAGGGCAGTGTGGATGGTGCATTATCAAAACTGCACCCCCTCCCAGATACCTAATAATTAGATTAAAAGTTCAAATAAATTAAGTGTCTGAACGTGGGAGTGTAGGGGCTGGCCTTTCGTCCCTGCGCTCTCTTTTTGCTCGCTCTCGCCATCATACGGGTTCGATCATTCACTGAGGGGTCTTTTTCTCTCTCCGTGATCCTTTTCTTCAGTTTTTTCGCAGCCTAACAGTGCAGACAATGGGAGCACAGACACAGTTGTAGGAAAAATTACTGCTTTACATTTTTCCTCTCTGTCTCTTTTTCCTCTATACTTCTTTGGTATGAAAAGAGGGAGGGATGATTTATTTTTTTCCTTCTTAAAATAGGGAGAGAATCTGGGAATGGAGTGTTTGACGGGGGAAAAGGTTCCTGTCGTTAAATATTCTTTTTTAATCAGTGAGAAAACTTTGGTGAGAAAGGCAGGGATGAAAAGGTGGGAGGGGGAATGAAATGAAACATTCTTGTGCTGATCTTGTGCTCAGAGGGAGGAGTAGGCTCGGGCCTTTGTGTGGACAACTAAAACAGCTTTTGTCATAGAGTGCTCAATAAAAGGCACAGAGAATATGTGTGAAAACGTAGCGCAGGCCTGCAAAGAACCCGCGAAAGCAGACTCGATGTTACTACTGCGTCTCTGTTTGACAAAAGCATATCTCACCTCCAGCTGAACTGACACCAACCTACTTGTTTCTTTGAGAAACTGCTAACACTTTACCAGTTTCCCAAGGAAAATATTCAGAACACCGTTTCAGTGCAGATACATATTGACTTCTCAATGGCATTTTAATTGTCACTTTCAGCAGCTTAAGTGGTCACAAATGTTCCCACCAACTCTTCTGCCAACCTTCTGAACTTCCCTTATATTACAGCTCATAAAAGCTGCCCATTAAGTCAATATGATCAGAGGAGCTAGTGTCTCTCCTCCGATTGAAGTTAGTGATCTGCAGCCTCCACTAGTGACCAGGGATGAAGGGAACTCTGTGCCATTTGCCCCAGGCTGGGATGTTTCTTCCCATTTACTCTTTACGCAAGCATGTGACACTTTCCACTATTCAGCTCTTGGCAATATATCTAATGAGCATTTCTCTGGCCCCTCGGGGCTTGGTGTATTAGCTGGACTTAATGCTTCCGGCCTGTGTGTGCCCTGGAGCTAAACATGGCAGCTTTGGATCGAGTAATGCTGTGAAGGGTTAAGGATAAGTCTGGGTGGTCAGGAAGGGTGATAAAGTGCAACAGGGTCAGTGTGAGAGCTGTAGCCCTGCGGCCATGAACACCAATGTTAAGTAATAAGGAAGAACGTGGACCCTGAGTGAGGATGGACCCTATATCTCATTGATGCAACAGAGAAGTTCAGAGCTGATAATTAGATAAACAAATCATGCTAAGTAAACCTATAATAGGAAACAGCCTATTGCAGCCAATCAAATGTAATCAACTAATCTGATTGCAAATTAATTTGACCTAAAATCTGACATATAAGCAGACAAACACCAAATCAATTTCACAAATATAAGGCTGATTATATTCCAGATGTTTTAAATGGTTCTACTTAATTGTGTTGCAGATCTTTCTTATATATAAAAAGGGAATTAAAAAACGTATTTTGTATATATTACATATTTTTTGGCATTAGGTTTTTAAAAACTATTAAGGTGATAAGGTTAAGACTGACAGATATCAACAGGTGAACCGTGTACGAAGCACAAACCTTTGCTGAACTCTATCTCCAGTACATCGGGGGTGTTGGGAGACTCTTCTGGGTTCTTGGTCATCAGGTACAGGTCAGCCGGAGCATTGCTCTGAAACACACACAAAGACACACACTCACTCTCTATTTCACACACTTGATTCCTCTTGATGAATAACGCGGACCCTCTGAGACCTCATCAAAGTGCGGATGGGGAGACTATTGTGTGAGGTGATAACTGACAACTCCAGACATAGCGAGAGAAGAAAAGAGAGCATGATGCGTGAAAAAAGGGAAACCCGAAAACACCATCAAGAGTTGAGTGGGGACGGGAAAAAAAAGAAAATCAATGTTCCATTTTTCTCCTCTATTTGATTCATTTTCCCTGCGAGGCCCTTCAGCACAGGGGGAAGACGGGGTAAAGTGGGAGGCAGCGAGAAAGAGAAAGGGCAAAAGAAAGAAATGACTCCTATCCACGAGAATAGTGAACACTTGACAAGTCAAATCACACCTGATAATATAAAGGAACCTATTTGTCCTCAATATTATTCTGCCTGTCTGTGAACTTCTTAGATCTGTTGATTCTATCATGTACTTTGTTGCCTACGTGCCTTCACTTTCTCTTGTCTTCCAGTTTTCCAGTTTTGATTTTCTGACTGACATTTCCCTTTTATTCTATTTCAAATGACAAATGTTGAACATGGGCATCACGCAGCAAACTCCACACCCTAAATCCACTAAAGTTGTCCTGGGTGACAGATGTTTGTTGTTTTTCCAGATGGTGGGAGCCAGTAAAGATTGCAGTAAGTCAGCATTGGGACCTAAAAGAGCGTGGCAGTCTGACGTGTCCGCCCAGTGATGTGGCCCTCCAACAATTACACAGCATTAGGACAAGGCGATGGCCAATGTTTCCTGAGCTGAGGCAAATTGCAGGGGGACTATGCAAAATAACTACTGGGTGCATTTAAATGGAAAGCTTTACCAGACACTAAATCATCATACAATAACTAATCGGCATTGGCTCGTCGCCTGTCAGTAAAGAGAAAACGAGCAGAGCAATCACTTTCCTTCCTTTTAACTAAACACCAAAATTGACTGGGAAGGCGCCCGTCTTCCTCTCCTTTATTTTCTGCCTCAGTGCCCTGAAAGATGCCAAATGAGAGTGAACAGGAGAGGGGTGAAATGACTCCCCTAAAAAGCCTTTTGATGCATACTTTGAGGGGGAGGACGATGGACTGAATTTTAAATACTGGAGAATGTGAAAGTATATAGTTCCTGTGGTGTTATAGGCTGCTTGTAAACCAACAGTTAACATTTCCAATCTTCAAATAAAACACAGTGCATATTAGCCTTGTCTGTATGTGTTGCTAACTTAATTGAAAAGTGTTTATTATTTTTATGTTTTTTGACATGTTATGCACTTCTTAAACAAGCAGGCCAAGATTATGTCTTTCTGCAAAATACAGATGGCTCCCAAACAACCCCTTTTTATTTTAGCTTTTAATGAAGGAATATCTCGATTTCTGGTTAAGAAAGAATTAAAATTAATTTCCAGTTTTAGTTTATAACCTATTTGACTATCTTTATTGCACAAAAGTATTTACTACTTAACTGCATGGCTTAGATATAAGTCTCATTTTAGAATGAATTCCACTTGTTTAATTAAAAACAAAGTTAAAATCTATAAAGTCATGCTTCTGGCTGAGGAACGCTTGAAAACTCATGCATGCGCTAACCAAGAGAGCTCAAACTTACTCTTGGACTATTGGATACAAAGAAAAAAAAGGGAATAGGCTTGTTTCCAGTGAGCCAGAGATCAATGCATTTCAATTCAAACCCCCTGCAGGTGGACCGGTCCCAAAGCCATGGCCCTGAAAGAGTGGAAAAGGTAGAGACAGAGAGGGCGGGGGCGGGGGGTATTGGTGGGAAATGGGGCATGAAGCTCACCATCATGTAGCGCTGAGCAGCTCCTTTGGCAGTCTTTGCTCCTGCCATATTGTTGTGCTAAACGTGGCCCATACAGCAAAGAAGAGGGCTGACACATGAACTTAAAGCAAGTACATTTCTATCTTTCCACATATTAGTTGCCTCATTGGTTTTCAATCGAAGCCAACAGAGCCAAAAGAGGGAGAGGTGGCAGGAGGGAGAGGGGGAGGAAAGAAGGGGAGAGTTGAGAGGGAGATAGAAGAGAAGAGGATAGCGAAAACCTATTTGGTGCAATGAGTTGGAAATGACGCTTAAATCACCATGTTTCAAGTCTGTCATTGTCTTTCAAATGCAAACATGGTAAATTGAGACAAGGATAAATCAATATACGCATACTGAAGAGATATTACATTCTTAACACCACGGTTGTTTTGGTTAATGCTATGTCGTCAGATGAATTTAATGAGGATAACAGGCACTTCTACATTGAAGCAAAGCTATAGAGATAGCGAGTTGGACGCAAGTAGCGCGGTCTAAGTATAACAGGTCAGACCAATCACACTTAGGGCAGCGAAGGCCGATTACAAACACTGACCTCCTTGCTTCAAAGCACACCTACACCTACAAGCCCACTTCCTTCCCCTACAGGCATCCTATGTCTGTCCTTCTTTCCAGCCAGCCATGCGACCAGCAGAAAACAAGATTTCATTTCCTCTAGGTGAGCGGAGGAGAGGCGTCACGCTCCTTTACTCCTGATCAACACGAGCAGCGGCCCATCAGCTCCCTGATCAAAGAGCGCGGTGGGCCCGAGGAAGCCCACTGACACAGGCTATAATTAAGACTGAGGTGATGTTTTAATGACTCAGGACGAGTGTCAGGCTGCCTCCGGCTGGGCCCTGACTGCTCATGTGTGGAGGAGGTATGGGGAGAAAACTGCGGGGTGTGGAGACACCTAACAGATTGCTGATCAAATCTGATGAATACCTCAACATAAGAAATAAATGTCTATAAAATGCCTCGACAGTACTATAATGACCTACGGATGGATGATATGGTTTAAATCTTCAATGGCAGAATTAACCATTTTACAATGCAATGCCGGGAATGAATCCTAATATGAATTGGAATTCAATTGAGCAAAAATAGAAAGATAACTTCAGATAATCCTGTTAATTAAATATAAAATTACAAATCAAAATCCTTTAAATGCAGTATATCCATAAAGTAATCCTTCTAACTGTTTTGCAATATTGCTTTAATGGTTAAAACAAGAACAGATAGATTGAGGACATTTTAAAGTTGGAGTGTGATACATTTTAATTACAACAACCTCTATTCTCCACATGATAACACCAGTTGCCCCGGGCACATGTCTTCACATAGGTTAATGCTGCCAGATGGGGGTGAGTTAATAAAAAAAGTCACCAGGCCATTGTGTTACAGGCAAGGTGCTCCAGGGTTATCAGGAAGGATACAGTGTTAATCATAGAGTAACCTGAACTCTGCCCACTCTTATCTACAGGAGAACATATGAGCGACCATTTGGACATTTCCTAATCTGACTGTGTTGAGCAGAGAGGGGCCTTTGTACGTTGTGGGGTTTGAATAGTTGAGGTCCGCCCTGTGCCTTAAGGGCTGTAACTGGAGGAGAGAGACAGGCTGATACAGAGAGGAGATACTTAGAACAAGATGACCTCTTTAAGATGACCCTGTGGGTCAATCAGAATCTGTCATGTTGGTTTGAGTTGGGTGAGAAATTCTCGTTTTTTTACATTTGTATTAATAACCTGCTTTTAAAACCATGTAAATAGATATTTAACCTAAGAATTATATTAAGATGTTGTTGTTGTTGTTAGTGTGATGTTGATGTTTACTCTGACCCTAATTAACAAACTTGGAAAAAGTCCAATTACCAGAGGGGGACGTGCCCCCAGAGATCTTGGCTGCTAAAAATGACTCAATAATCCCAGCTTGTTTCAAAGTTCCAAATAGAATGTTGTGCCCTGTGTAATGTATTCAAATCCTTTTATCACTATGGACCCATGGACCATAAATATTTCATTGAATGTAATGCCATTAATCGATTCAATATTGGAGTAAATGGTCCAACACAAAACCCCTGAATGAAATCAGTTACACAATACTGTCATCATACATCGCTATGCCATTGAGCCGGTTCGCCTCATTCTTTTCAAAACATTTCTCCACAGGCCGACCACTAAAGAGGCAGCGGAGGGGTGGGAAAGGGACAGAGAAAGAGAGAGATAGAGGTCTGTGAGTTACAGTGCCCTGCCCCTGCATCTCCACTCCAACAGAGTGGGACCCCTCGCCTCCTTGTGACACCCCATCCATTGGGGACTCATCTGTCTGGCGCGCTGCCTTTGTACTTTACTGTTACTGGTGACATTTTGGTGTCACGGTGTCACGATGAAATGGCTCCCCTCCCACGTCGCAGCCCGCGGCGGCGCAACCAGTGGAACAATGAGGTCCCGAGGAGTTGGGGCTGGAACTCAGGAGGCCCCAGCTGGGCGCAACGCCCTAACCCTTCCCCCTCCCCGGCTCCCATGAAATCGGGAATTAGTCGAACCGTTGCTGACGACAAGTCAGTGTCTGTGTGTCCCAGGCTCTTCCCAGGGCCCGGCGAGGACCCGGGGTGAGGAGAGACAGAGACACAGACACAGCGACCAAGGGATGCGAGCTTTGGGGGTCATCGGGGGCAACCTGTATGTACTGCGCTGACCTGTGACCCCAGCAGAGATCAAACTCTGATTCACCCATGGCACTGTGGGAGAGAGTGTTGTGTTTGTCTCTGGTGGGGGTGGCATGGGTCAGCAGAAGGGCCCGTAACAGTGCTGCTGTGTTATTGTTAACGTTACTCCAAAAAGGGTGAAACAAATATATATGTTGTTTGTTGTTGACATTATGTGTGTGTGAGACGGTAAATATTTACTGTACTATATAGCAAACTGTACCAATACTAAAATCTATTCATCAAGGGCTGATGGATGTTTTGTGTACATCGACTGTCCAGATGTTTATGCAGAGCCTCAAGACATTTTATCTTGAACTTTTTGGGTGTACATCTTTTTTTCACCTGTAAAAATAGTGCTAATGGCTTCAATTAGTTTTTGCAGGTTCTTGTATGATGGGATCAGTGATTTAGATTCAAATTAAACAGTTTGGATTAAAGTCAGAAATGTCATTGAGCATACATTTCTGCGAAACAAAAATATGGTATTTAAACAAGTGACTTTCCTGGAATTTAACCAGACCTTTTTTTTTTATTACATTAAATGTGTCAGTTTCTTAAAGTATTATATCAGCACACTCATCAAAGAAGGGGAAAAAAGAAGGACAAAAGTAATACCTAATAGTATAGGACTAAGGAAAGGAATCAGAAATATTTATCATGCCATTAGGAAGTGGTCTTACCTTTGGATTCTCCAGGATGCCGGACTCATAGCTGTAGAAAAAGATCATTTAGAAAATGACAGTCTATTATTTCTGATTGAAAAAAAAAGTAATATAGAAACGGAAGACTCCTACCCACCTTATATGCATCAGGTTGGCATCCATGCTCCATGGTGCCTGAGGAGTAACCGGCACAGGGATGCCATGTTTCTAGAGTTTGACATAGAGAGAGAGTTGTTCATTTACACACTGTTACATACCTGAAAGCTAAAAGTACATAAAGGTAAGAAACTATAAATCAGGGCTATACCTGCCAGTCAGAAATCTGAGAATACAAGGAACCAAGCAAACTATTTCTAGCGGCTGGTTTTTTGGCATGTTGTGAAACTAAATTGCATTGTTTTCCTCACACTGCTTTTGTCTTAAAGAGACGGCAGTAAAAAGAGCAAAAACAATCAATCAAGAATGATATTTTTGGTATGTTCAAAGGGAAAGTCAAGAATGTAGTGTTTTAAGATTGTGAGATATCAGTTCTCCAACAAAAGAGTGGTGTTCACTAAAACACCATGACCACCCTCTAGTGGGGAAAACCACAATCTAATGGGAACATATGAGCCGTGTGCAAAGGATTGCATGCATGGTCAAGATAATATAAATCTGAGAGTGGTTTAGTTAAATGTTAATAATCATAGGTTTGAAATGAAAGTAGAGAGTAGGGATGTAATAATCAATCTTTTAAAAAAAGGATTGAAAAAAGAGCAACGGGAATTAAAAAAGGAAAGCTCTACCATGAGAGGAACACTCCATACAGATGTAAAATAAGGACAGGAGAGTATTTGAGAATGGAATAAATTGAAACAATAAATACATGTTAGGGCTTTTTTTACAATAAAATGCAGGACCCATATTTCTGTAATCACTGCTTTTCTTTTCTTAATATGCACATGAGAAATCATCCTGCTTTAGAGATATTTCAAATGTAATACTTTTAGGCTAAACTTTCATCTGTGACATATTGGGTATTTCTGTGGAACAAAACATTTTTGGACCTTATTTTCTGCTGTTTGGACATTTTATAGACTTTCTATTGCCTGCCCTAGATACCATTGAACTGAAAAACTGATTTTTTCCATTTGACACAAACAGCCAGATGGAGTTACCTGTGCGTAGTCCATCAGATCTATTCTCCCCTTGAAGCGGTTGTAGAACTCGGGGACCCTCCACGGTGCGATGATCTGCACAGAACAGAGAGAGTGTCGGCCTCTGCAGCACTTTCATTTTTGAGATGGTGTGTCAAACAGTTCCAGCCATAACCTCCATACAGTAAAACAGCACACCTACCTTAACCTCAGGGTAGAGGGCATAGCATGTGAGCTCAAAACGTATCTGGTCATTTCCCTGCAAAGCACAAACACGAAAGCTCAGCGTTATGTACCACATGGGAGACAGTGTTCAGCTGAAATTCTATTAACAGTTTAAAATCAACAACAGGAAATGAAAGTGTGCATATAGGCGCTGAAGTTGTCATAATTCAAATAACAGTTTTGTGCAACCAACAGTCTAAACCCCATATATCTTATAACACCAAATGTACAAAATTACTAAAATATATATATCTTTTAATAATTGCAGATTACTTTTCTTTAATAGATGAATCGCCTAAGAATTCAGCTGTATTGCACAGCAGGGCTTGAGCAGTGATAAAGTTACATAGAATTATTTGAAGTCTGTATAGTATGATGTGGTATCTGTCTCCATCTACAGGAAAACTGTGGACACTGCATTTCATCAAATGACAGTCAATAATATATTTCTGTAGAAGTGTATATATAGAAATGTATTCATTGGGATAAACCCCTTGAGATGCACCATCTCGTTTTTAAGGGGGTCCCGACAATAGCAACAACTTACAGATATAAACAAAAAGACAAAATGCAAAACATGACACACAAGACAAACCACATACAGTCTGTTAAGTGAAATTCAAGCAATGCACACAATCATTACAATTTGAGACAGTCAAGCAAATCAGTTTCATCAATATCAGTTATAACAAGTACAGACCAGTTGAAAGTGAGCCAACAATGCATGTTTAAATATACCCAATGATGCAAGAGATCTAATAGCAGCAGGTAAAGTATTCCAGTCAGTTGGGGCTTTAAACATGAACGCTCTTCTGGGGCGGGGACAGAGAAATAAATCTGAACAGAATGTCTAACTTGATGAATTGGTGAGTAGGGTACAAAATACTGCTTTTAAACGTTATATTAAAGAAGTAAATAAAGAGGATTCCTTTATTCATTGAAAATAGAGTAAAAGTAACAATAATACTGTTCATAACATTTTAATTAAAATATTAGAGCCTTAGTCTAACATCTATTTTAAGGGCTTATTCTGACCGAAAGAGATGATAAGTCATTTAAATTATTGTGCATATTTCATCACTTAATTTCTATTATTATATTGTCATTTTGTAATGAGAAAATACAACAACTTAGAGGACTCCATATAAAAGCATCCTGAACACATTTTTGGTTAAAGAGCAATTTTTTTTTCTTAGGTGCACAATATGTGAAACACTTATATTCTAGTTTCACGACACTTAGTAGAAATGTATACATCTTATTGGTGTTTGTTTCTTTCAAAAGAGGTATATATCCATAGAATTGACTGAAATTACAATGGGTAAGTAGTCAAAATGTAATTTAATATAGGCTTATTACCTTTTCACTCACTCCTGACTCATACTAGTCAGAACTCGTTTGGCAGAAAAAACATATTTGCATTTTCCTTTGAGCTGCAGTGACTCATGTGATTTAGCTGATGGTTCAGTGCAAGGCAAGAAAAAATGCAGACACTAAATGATAACATCTGTCTTAGATTGGCAGGAAATCTAAGAGAAAACATTTTAGTTTCTGTCTGAATGTAGGAGGTCAGAAATGGCTCTGAGGAGGGTGGACTTCTGTTGCAGATTGGTTACAAAAGTTAATGTTCAACATCATGTCCAGACTATGGACAGTGACCCTGTTATTTTGTGTTTAAAATTCAAACTGGCTGGGGCATGATTGTGGATCCGGCAAAAAGCCTGTAAACACAATTCTGAATGTATAATTGCAGTCAAGGAAACTAGTCTTTATTTTCATATCATTCCCCAATTTTACTCGTCTGTCCAAACTCTAGTCTAAAGGCAAGTTTATGTTGATATTCTTTAAATAGATGTCATTTGGATCTGGGATTTAGTCATATTGGCAGATTATTTATCCTCCTTTCTCCAGAGTGTAGTCTCTCGTCTGGGGGTTGGTTTACCTTTCCAGTGGCACCATGGGAGACAAACTGGGCGCCCTCCCTGCGTGCGATCGCCACCTGACTGCGGCCGATGCAGGGTCGTGCGACCGCCGTGCCCAGCAGGTATCGGTCCTCGTAGACAGCGTTGGCCTGAACTGCAGGCCAGATGAAGTCCTCCACAAACTCTGAACGCAGGTCTTCAATGAAAACCTGCACAAGAACGGATATCAGGACACAGAACAGGGCTTTATGATTCCATTCATCCCCTTAATGAATTATTATTTATATATTTTCCTTCTAAGAAAAAAACTGATTGTTTTGCCACAAAGAGGCAGGTACTGATGTCCATTCGTAACAACATGCTTTGACATTGTATTTGAAGAGGCTGGAAACTTGCTTTTGCTCAATATCATTGCAGTTTAAGGCCATAGAGAACCTTCAAAACCACATTTTGACACACTTGTTTACTAGTGTTAGAATAATACACTTGTTTACTAGTGTTACAATCATATGGCATACATATAATATCAGAAGTCAGAGCCTCTCAGCTCTGACGTCTGATAGGATAACTGAAATTTGACATCTTATGTCTATGTTTCCCTTCAGCACATGAATGCTAGATACAAAAAAAAATGCTAGATAAAGAAATGCTAGAAAATACCAATATGGTGCAACCTTAGAGCTACAGGGGACCCAAATGTCCCTTGTTTGTACCTCTTAAACATATCAGCATTTTGTGAAACAATCAACTGACTCTTTTCCAACTACTTTTGAGAATTTGGAAAAGTCAAGGTGAGAAGATTTCAACTACTGATGGTCCTTTAAAGTGACATAATCTTTCATTCTGTATCTTACCTTCTTTGCACCAAGTTTTTCTGCCTTTTTCCGGGCAGCTGCAAAATCTTCATCTTGCCCAATGTTGGCCTAGAAGAAGAACACATTAAATTGCGCATTAAAAAATACTATATAGAACTGGGAGGGATGAAACACTCTTTAATGGTCACACATGCAGAGCACACAGCACACAGTGACATTTGTTGTCTGCTTTTAACCCATCCTAGTACCAGGAGTCTAGAACTATGTGCAGTCACTTCATGTTTAAATAACATGCAAGCCCTCCATATATAAACCTTGGCTCATGACTGCGCAAGTGTTAACTCTGTCAATCGATGATCTTAGAATTCAGATCACGTCTGTTGAGATGTAGAGGCAATCTCCTCTCAGAAACCAAGCATGCACAGCACCTTAGGGCCTGAAGGGGCTGCATGATCTCCTGAGCTGAACACTAAACAAAGGACCATTTTCTTGTTAAGACAACACATTACTATGCGTTAGATATTTTTAGTATTTTATCATGTACATTTCGTTGCTTTTCTGATCATACCTTTCAAGAACATTAGGATGAGTCACATACGATACGATATTACTTTATTTGTCAGATCAAGTCTGAAATTTGACTTGCGTCACAGCAGCTCCATGTCCAACATCAATAGACAAGTATCCAGACAAAAATACATGAAACACAAACAACAAACATTTAACATAACAGCACAATCAGTGAGAGAAAAGCTGCTCAAAGAGCCTTCAGCGTGCATTTGATCTGGGATTTAGCTCTGTATTTATTGTGAGGATTGACTGATGCACAAAGGAGTACTTCAGTCTAACTTTATTGAATCGTGGGACCCTGTATCTCCGATTAGATGGTAGCAGCTCATATTCACTGTTCAGAACATGGTTTGGGTCAGAGATGATGTTGTTGGACAGCCTCACTAGGTTGTTATGATAGGCTGAGTCATACTGTAGAGTCTCTGACAGGGTTGACCAACAATCTTTGAGCAGATTTTTAACAGGTGCTGCTGACAAACACTTGTACCAGGTAGTATTGCAGTACTGTAAAATGGACACGATCACAGATGTAAAGAACAGAAGAATTTCTCTGCTCGCCCCAAAACACCTAAGACGGAATAAATTCTTTGTTTTGTCCTTTTGCACAGATATTCAATGTGATCCTTCCATGACAGCAGATGGTCAATCATTACACCCAAGTATTTGTATGAAACTCCCCGTTTGATTTCATCTGTATGGATGACAATGGGGACTTTATGGGAGTCAGATGGTGAGCCAAAAATGATTTCCTCAGTTTTCTTGGTGTTGATCTCAAGAGCATTGCTATACCACCTGATTTACAGCCTGTTGGTGCAGCTCAGGGTCGTCTGTGTGACTGAGCAGAGATATTATGTATTATTATTATTGCAGTATCATCAGAGTACTTGATGATGACATGATTTTGTGTGTTGGTACGACAATCATCAGTGTATAGAGTAAAGAGCACAGCTGAACTCACACAGCCCTGGGGGGCCCCTACATTGGTTGTGATGGCAGATGACAGGGTTTTGTTAACCTTCACAAGTTGCTCTCTACTAGTGATGAAAGCAGCATACCAGTAAATCAGGTATGGATTTACTTCTATTTTGGCAATTTTTGACACCAAGATGTCTGCTTGTATTGTGTTGAATGCTGATGAGAAGTCTAGGAAGAGGGCTCTTGCATAGGTGTTACATTTATCTAAAGGTTTATTGATGATATGAACCAAAGTGGCCACAGCATCTTCCGTACCGCACCCTTGTTTATAGGCAAATTGGTATGGATCAAGTTTGTCTTGTGTTGTACTGATAAGAAATCGGAGCAGAATTCTTTCTAGTGATTTCATAATCACTGAGGTGAGGGCTATTGCTCTGTAGTCCTTATGTTCTTTTGGGCATGGAATTTTGGGCAGCGGTTTGATGTGTGAAGTTTTCCATGACAGAGGGATGGTGTGCGTGCCAATAGAAGCCTGAAAGATGGGTTACCACACTGGAGCCAGCTCAGTAGCAAAGTTTTTCAGCAGAAAACCGCTGCACCCATCTGGCCCAGCAGCTTTCTTGGTGTTGGAGTACTGAAATGTTTTTCTGACCTCTTCGACACTGATGGTCATTTTGTCAGAGGAAGCAGGTATTATGGTTTTGAGCATTTCAGTGCACTTGGCAGAATTTTCCAGTGACTCGAAACGGGTAAAGAACGTGTTTAGTTCGTTAGCAAAACTAAATTCATTGTTCGTCACAATAGGTTTAGCTGAGGATGACATTCCTGTCATGGATTTCATGGTGTCCCATACCTTTTGGGGGTTTTTGGCTTTAAAAGCATTTTCCAAAAGCTCTCTGTGTGCCAGTTTCGATTCCCTCAATTTGACTTACAGTTCTTTCTCTGTCTGTTTAAGTGCTCCATAGTCTTTGTTTTTGAAAGCTATTTTCCTGGTATTTATAACGGTTTAAATGTCCTTAGTCACATAAGATTTATTATTTGGATAGATTTGTATTTCTTTAGTGGGAACAACTAGTTCTACACAGAAGTTGATATAATCATTGGTAACAGTAGTTGTTTCATCTGGTGAACCTTCCTGAAAAATGTCCTGAAAAACATGTAATGCTACAGTTTAATACATGTAACAAAACCTGTCTATGACACTTTTAATTCATAAACTCATAATTTGGGTGAATTTAACTTGCATACCAGGTGCATTATTCATTTATTATTGTGTAATTTTCTATTTCTGCCTGACTGTTTGTTGACGCAATCTTCTCTGACAAGCTGAAACATGTACATGGTTTCATCAAAATTAAATTAGGCGTTGGATCAGTGGCTTCTATTCTCTTTTCAACCCCCCGGAAAGGCAAAAAGGGTTGGAGGGCTGCGCCTCACGTGCCACGGCAGTGAACTACAGACAATCAGCCACCCCTCCCCCACACCAGATCACAAAACCACTGAATGAACAGTTAGACAACAAGACAATCTGCCTGCTTTGCACTTCTCAACTGCCCCAGTGCAAAAAGTAAATCCAGTTAGATTTGTGCTGGCATTATCAAACCAAATCCTCCGTTGTTGGGAGTTAACCGGAACTGACTTTTTGCAGCCAATGGAGAACTCGTACAAATGGAAAGACAAATTGCATCAGCTTCCTGAAAACAGTGAATCATAAAACCGGCAAAGATACATGACATGCCAAAGCAAGTGGTTCAAAAAAACTGACTTAAGACACCTGTTGCACAAACAGGTAAACCTTACCAAGAATGCAATCACGTCATAGCCCTGCTCCTTCAGCCAAACCAGAATACAGGATGTGTCCAGTCCACCACTGTAGGCAAGAACCACGGTACCTTTAGACATGATGAAGGCCTTCACACCAACAGGTAGATTATCTGTGGAGAGACAGCAGACAGGGTGTTATATCAGTCACTACGCTGGTGCAGGATGAAATATCAATAACCTGAGTGAGTGTTAAAACAATCTCCTGCAGATACAAACTTGATTACATTTATGAAAAACAAGCAATTTGACAATGCCAAATTGGGCTCAGGGAACTTGTGATTAGCCTTTTGTCTGACTTTTTAAAGAAAAAAACAATTACATGACTGGATGACAGTTTAACTAATAAAGCAAAGGTGCAGTCCTAGCGATCAATAAGGTGCTCTCTCAGAATCATCTACCAGTGCAATGAATGTGCTTTAAAAAGGTAGTAAGCATTGTCAGGTGGCAAATATCCAGCTTAATGAATACAGTTGCTCATCCTGTCTTTCTTTTTAAATGATGAACATGTTTCAACCATTGGATTAATCACTCAGCACTACACATATGGTATGTATGGGTGGACGTTAAAGTTATCAGCATTGCTTAAGGATGATGACATCTCCACAGGTGGTTTCCTCACTCACATTCTATTCAGAAGATGAGTGACTGACAAAATGTGTCATCTCAAAACAAAGCTTCCACATGTGCCAGAGCCACCGGGAATGGAAACGAGCTCATGTTATGTGGATAAATGAATTTTCACGTGGTCAAACAGCTTCTGTTAAGACATTTCAAACCACCCTAGCCCCAGTTTGTCTCCCCTGTATCCTAAGAACTTGGCATTTGGAAAGCTTGCAATCATTAGCTAAACACAACATAGCATACGCTACACACTGCGCTGCAAGAATGTAAACGTTCCACTCATGTCACAACACGACACGCCGTTGCAACTAGATACTACCCAGTATCAAGGCAGTATCAAGGCGGTCGCTGCTCTGGATGACAAATTACATTTATTTTTATTCATTCTTAGTTCAAATATGAAAAAGGTTGGTTTTACTTACGATAGAGTGGGTTTCGTGAGTAAAACAAACGTTGTCCGGAGACGTATTGGTCGTCAGTGTCCGGTGAGGACTGGAGGAGAGCAGTGTGTTTGATTCAGCGGCTGCTCCGGTTTGACTGGAGAGACAGCAAGCAGTGTTGCCAACTCCATGGTAAGGAAAGTAGCTATTGGCTGTCCGAAAAGTCGCCGGAAGTCCCTAAATGACGTCATTGTCGAATTTGCATATCATGTAATGGCGGTAAAATAACGTTCCACCCCCTTCAAGGATCAAAACTTGAAACCACCAGGGTAAATCCAGACGACAGTAGATCATAAATGTCTCTATTAGAAAAAGTAGAAAGTAGAAATAGTTTTAGTAGTTTTTAGTAGAAATATCCCTTACAATAAAGGCATATAGTATGCCCGTGTGATCATCTCCAATAAATGTCTTCAACCATCCTTTAAACTCAGGGTGATTCCCACTCCTTTCTGTACTTTTGTGAATACAGTTTAGACTGTGACACGATGACCTACGTGGATGTTTAGCTTGTCACAGAGAGGCACACACACAGTGGACGAAGTGATTTACGGCCCGTCCACACAGCGGCGTGCGCTGACGCTTGCCGGCGGGCGTGTCTGAAACCCGACCAACAACCAATCACATGAATCTCCCGCCCCTGACACACAAGCAGCGGTTTGATTGGCTAGAGCTTGTACTGGCATATGATTCGATTGGCTGACGCCTCGCCGAGGCGTCAAAAGTTGAACATTGCTCAACTATTGCAGCGAGCCACGCCAGCTACGCTCCACGTCGCTTCCCACGATGCATTTCGGCTAAAAGTGACGTCACCCCATTCAAAGTGAATGGGGAAGCGTCAACGCACGCCGCTGTGTGGACGAAGCTGTCTCGACGCGGGAGAGTGTGGCTGTCTCCTCTCTGCTCTGACTGCAGCCGAGCTGCTGCGGGAGGCAACTGTGAATCTGCGCGCCTGTGAGTACTATGGGAGGGCTGAGGGGCTCACGGCAGCTCGTTAACTGCGGAACAATACGCGAGTCTCCAAACACCAGAAAAGTCCCTAATAACACCATTACAAGTCGTTAGATCAGTCGTTAGTCGCTTTTGACAAAAATAAGTAGCCGGAGGGTTTGGAACGCCGCCACATTTAACGACAAAGTCGCCAAGTTGGCAACACTGACAGCAAGCGCATTTCGTGGCATCTGCAGGCAGTGGCAAGTACTTCCGGCATATGCCACAGATGCCACAACTTGCCGAGGCATCTGCCGCTGCTCAACGGGAGTTGCCACAAGAATCAGATGCCAGAGTAAGAGAAGGTTTACTGTAGCTGCCACTCGCCTTCCGTGGCAAATGCTGCTATTTTAACCCGTATTTATCGTGTAAAATGTCGCTGTTTAGGCATGACTTTATCGAACTGATCTGTACACAGGACTGAGGGGTGAGAACCAGAGGGGCGTAAGTGACATTTGACCAACTTTACAGGAGAGCCAAAACAAAAAACTACCATACTTTGTTTATTAAATTCAATCTTTAATATGAAAACTTCATAAACATGTGGATGACAATATACTTAATGAACAATATTTTGACTTTCATTGAAAAAAATATTCTTCTATCTTTTTTTTATTCGGAAGAAAGTCACATGCGCCTTTTTGGAACTAAGATTTTATCTCATAAACTAAGAAAAAGGGCGTATCTGATCAAAATAGGAAAAAGGCTTTACATTTATGAGTTCAAAAGTAACAGTAATCAATTGTTATAACAATATTATATGAAAATATCCTTATATCATATTAGTTCATTGAATGTAATTATTTAAAAAAAAAAACATTAATAACCATTTTGCCAAATAGTTAATTGTTTAGCCATTTCCCCAAATAACCAATTGAAAATAGGCTACAGAGTCCATTGTGATCATATCAAATATCAATATCACATTAGTTCACTGAATAACAATACATTACATTAAACCTGGCCTAATAACTGTTTGGCAAATCAAAAACTACTTTAGAACATTGTATAGCAATATAATTATATACGACAACAGCATATTTCATGCAGATCATGTACGTTTCAGATTGATTTGAAAGGACATACTAGCCTACTCTGCCTGAATGACTTGCAAAGACTGGTATAGTCCACTTAGGAGTGAGGGATACTCCCATTTGTGTGAGTACGTCTTTCTTTTTCACAGCAGTGATCCCAAGTGGACCTGTGTGCATCTTCTTTGGTTCAATTGCATGAGCACCTCTGGTCTCCTGCTTTCCAACTTGCAGCTCATATTTGAACTGAGTCCTTTTCGGATCCTCTTTTGTGTAGCACAGGCACAGCCATTTCATTTTCTGCCAACTAACTGTTTGTCCCTCTGTGTCTTTGGTTCTGTTTCGGACCGTGTGTTGTAGGGCTGTGCAATTAATCGTATTTTAATCTCGATTTTGGCTTGAAACGAGGTCCCCCCCCGCCCCCCTGTTGACAGTTCACGAGCGTGCCCCCTCGACTTCATCCACCATATCACAGTCATCAATTAAGGACGCGCTTTACAGTGCCACGGCCTACTCAACCAGCTCGCAAGGACACAAAGATATAACACATGCCATCACATTCTACATAGCTAAAGACATGTGCCCAGCTAGCACGGTTAGCAACCAGGGGTTTAAGCAACTGGCTAGTGGCTAACAATATGGACAAGCGTTACGCCATGCCATCTCGGCATCATTTCACCAGATCTGCACTGCCTGCCCTATATGACAAATGCCGTGGGGAATTTAAAAAAGATGTGGCTTCAGCTGAATACTTTGCAGTTGAGTTATACTTAAAGTTCAGGGTAATCAACTGTTAAAAAGATACTGTTCAAATTATTATTATTTTTTTTTTAAGTTCAATATGTTTTCAAAGTCAATGAATAATCGTATTTAATAATCGTGATATCAATATTGACCAAAATAATCGTGATTATGATTTTTGCCATAATCGAGCAGCGTGTTGTGAGAAGGACTTGAAATCCAGAAAGTCACTGTTCCCAAGCTCAATCACCTTCTATGGCATGTTCCTCCTTGCCATCCTCACAACAGTGTGGTACCCCTCTGAACTGTACACAGGCCCTTTTTTTCTGTCGGTCTCAATGGCTGCATGAATACGGTCACATTCCATCTTGCTGTGTCCAGACTCCATGAATGGAGATGGGCAAGTTGTTGACTGTATGGAGACACATTGCACTAAAACCAGCATTACTGCTCTGCCCACCACATGTGTCAGAGTACAGCACCACATGCTCAGTACCTGAAAGAGTTGACAGATACTGGAACATGCGTGCTGATCTCTGATGAGTTGAATTCTCTGTTGAAGATGGATCTGTAGAAACTAAGTTTCCTTTGTCATTCAGCATTGACTTTGAATCCTGGATTATTTCATTCTCTTCATCAAGCTCTTCTGCATCTTGAAATAAGCTTAGTAACACTCAGGGGCGGCGGGTGCTGTAGGCTAGGGAACGCTAAGCCTTCCCAAATATTTGTGTCACTGCATCCTGGTAAAATACAAATTATAATGTATAATGTTTGTGTCTTTGACATTAGCACTGCTATGCAGCCACCTGTGCCCTGTACTACGAAGCCAGTTCAAACCCTGGATATGTTTGAGTTATCTAAACCAGTGGTTCCCAAACTTTTTGTGCCCAAGGCACACCAAAGGACAAGTAAAAATCTCAAGGCACACCTATTGTGCAAAATAGCCCTTATAACACGTGTTATCACTGATATCATGTAAAATATCTGTAAATGTGCATAATTATTTACTAATGCCAAATAAAATGTGACAAAGACAACTATATTACTCATGAAATATTTATTAACGAAATATTTCAGAAATTAATTTGAAACGTTATCAAATTAGGCTTCATCAAAGCAGCAACACACTCATTTAAACCAGACAGGTCACAACATTAAAAATGAGACAAAGGAAATTCAGCACAGAGAACTGTCAATGCAAGGAAGCTGCATTGTCCATGGTCCTGAACTACAAATTATAAATGTAACATTTCAGCAGAGATGGGGTCGTTACTAAAAAAAAGTAATATATTACATATTACTTTAAAAAAGTAAAAAAAGTAATATATTACACTACTTCGTTACTCTCTACATAAAGTAACTCGTTACTTACTCGTTACTTACTCGTTACTTTACTCGCAGGGCCGGCCCGCCCCTCCCTGCAGGCAGAACACGCAGACTGCTAAAGTTTCAAATGTTCTCTTTAGTTCAGTTTCCATTGTCGCATAAGACTGATACAGATCCTGAATGTTTTCCTATCTGACCGTGGCTGTCCTCTGTCTCCTGCTATCTGTATATTTTGCGCAGTCTATCTCTGCTCACTCTGTTGCGTCAGCGTGTTCTCCTGCGTGTTGGCCATGTGTTGCACTGGAACCAGACACCGCAAAGACTTCAGCCGAGCACGTACGAACTGCGCATGCGTGAGTGGCAATAACTCTCCTTACCAGCAGGTGGCGGTAGTGTGTATTCGTCATTCAAAACAGGCAACAACCGGAACACAGAGAAGAAGAACAGACTGTGATATAAACAAACAACAAATGGCGTGTGCGGTAGCTCCACCTTAGCATGTGTTCTTTGCAGGTGCTTGTTGAGGTTTGACGTGGTGTTTCCAGCAGTGGATAACAGCTTCTGGCCTGGACACAGTTTGCACCTCACCGTCACATTCCTGTCTATTCTTCGGATGAACTCAAAATAATGGGCATACCTCCACCCCTCGAGAGTTATCGCTGACTCAGCCATGTGTATGCAGCACTGCACGTGGAGATGTGGACGCGCAAGTCGCGCAGATTACGTACATATAAACCTACAAAGTACTGATATAGTAAATTAATTTTTTTTTATTTTTGTGTAGTTGTATATTGCAATAATAAGGTATGGTTGTCACAAAATCCCACGGCACACCCGGACTTGCCTCACGGCACACCGTTTGGGAACCACTGATCTAAACTAACCCTAACAAACGAGATCTCGACACTGGTTAATATCAAGTCGCCAGGGCTTCTCTCACCCGCTGAGAGCGCGTTCACGTGAAAGGGGTGGGGTTAACAACATTTGACCAATCACAAACAGGGACAAGTGTACTGACAGCGCAGCGTCATACTTCATTAATGAAAAGTAAACTAATATTAGACAAATATGAACTTTAAAGTTCATATTTGTCTAATATTAGTCATCCATGACTTAAACATAATAATCCATGATACAAGCCACCTGCAAGGTGAATACAGAATAACTGGTTACAAAATAAATAAACTACAGAGTGTTTGAAAGCGTAACAGTTTTATGATATCACTGCCCTGTCTAAGACACGAGTGGATCTGACTTTACTTACATTTGAGTTGAGTGTTTCGTCAACCTAATGTGTTGCTTAAAATAATACTTCTGCATACAGTATGTGACACTGTGAGTGTTGCACGGCCAGATACGGCTCAGCTGACTCAGATCAGGAGATAATATACGCTATGATATTATATGATTGATGATCTGATTGAATGTGATATGAATGATAAGTGCGACACGTCGGCGTCTTCTCTGCATACAGCAGTTTAAACTGTATTTCCTTTCTCCTGTAATATGACTTGATAGATTTAAACTCCGCACACTGAGCTCTGATTGGTCAGCAGGCGGTGCTTTCACTTAGTTGATCTCTTTTCTATAGACGCCGGAGGCGGGCAGCGTCAGGTAAAAAAAGTGATTTAGCCTTCCCAAACCTGAGCCTCACGCGCCGCCTATGGTAACTGTGAGAGAAACTTCTGCTCAGCAATGTTGATGGAAGGAATGGAGGCTGGAGTCCGCTTTATATCAAACACCTGAGTTTATTGAGAGCCACGGCCGGGAGCATTGGCAGGGTTCTCACACGACTTCATCATGTGATTCCCCAGCCAACACTCAAGATTACACAGAAACACAGCGCAAATCTACACAGATAATCAAGGAGGAGCCTCTATTTCGCGCGTCTTCTGATCGATAATTACAAACACATGGATTCAGAGACAAAGACAGTCTGTTAAAGTCCTCTGGCAGTTAGTCACAGTCCCCCAACAGGAAAGCGGAACCTTTAACCCTTTAACCTTTAAACCTTTAAACCCCTGCTCTAAGTTATGGCAGACCTATGTGAAACACAAAATGCTTTTTGGTACAAACACTTAAACAAAATATTTCCCTCACAGATCCACGCTTTTATCAATTCATTGATAACCAATTAACATTAGTCTAAGAATATTTTCAGTCACTACTTGAATCAAATAAAACGTCCTCAGAGTTGGGTGGATTCCTCATTACATTAATTACATCAAAAACAGAATAAGATTGGAACAGCCAATCACAATGGTTGATACAGACAACCATAATAGAAAAATCATCTTTCTTCAGTGTTTGATTTCTTTTGTCAAAAAGCACAATAATAACACATATGCAATACAAAAATATAATAGTAAAATATATGTTTCAAAAACAAGATCTTTTATCATTTATCCCTCAGTTAATCTCATTCATCAAACACAAATTCAGCTTACATCTTTAAAGATTTACTTCAAGGCAATTCATAATTAAAACACAATTAGAATGTAGGATTATAAGAAATCCAATTGAGGTATAAAATCAGAATCAATATGGATTCAGTTAAAAATTCACAGTTAAGGTATAAATTCACAGTGATGAATCGATCAATCTGTAATCTGTAAAGGTACAGTGTCCTCAATCTTTAGCATTATTTTTCGTTTACTTCAATACACTTATTCAAGAGTAAGGCACTTTACTACATACATTTTATTCAAATACATTTGTTTAACATCTGAAAAGGAAAAGTTAGGCATTTTATTTCAACAACCTGAGGAAAGAAAAGTCAAAATATCTATTCGTTTGAAACCGTCAGGCAGGTAATTGTATTTACTGTATCAACAATGAGAGAGACTAGGCCCTCGTACTGTTAAGATTGCTCAGAGTCTGTGGGGAAAAGTTGTACCAATCCTCAGCCTCCTCGCTAATTCTGGATGCTATGTCCAGCTAACTAAACCAGCTTTCGTGAAAGGAATTGGGCTAAACATGGGAGAATGCATAGATTCTGGCATATTTTGGCACAGCAAACAGTTGCTAATATTGTGTTCATGTGCGTAGTCTAACATTAAACTTGCTGCAGAATTAGTTTTAGTTCGTTTAAAAGGAGTGATTTAAGGCCTTTTTGAAAAATCTACATCACCTGCTGAGTATTTAAGTGGAGTGGATAGAACATTTGTCTAAATCTAAATGTAGCATGCAGTAGCACCTGGATTGGGAACCTGGTAATCTGGTTTCCTCGTTGTACATTTTACCTGGTAATGATTAAGGATAGTAACATTGTCTGTTATAATATTAGAAATATCTTATTGTTCAATACATTATCAATCTGAAAATATCAATTAATTTATTTTGTTTAGTGTGAAAGTGTAATCTGATCTGACAATTAATTTATTTGTTTAGTGTGAAAGTGTAATCTGATCTGACAAAATATATTTGTCACCACTATGTAACACATATCTGTTCATCGGAAATATAAAAACAATCATTAATTGTACATCTGTAATCATCTGGTCATTCAATTCAAATGTTATCTTTGTACAAGAGCTCGAAGAACATGTCCTCCTGACTCGTTCTCCTCCTCTCTTTATGACACAGAATGTCTGGTGTGTGAAGGCATCCCGATACTGTAGATTAGCACTGAGGTGCTGATTGGCTCAAAACTCTTCTTCCCCAGAGCACCATATTTCAAACCCCCCAATTGCTCTGCTTTTTGTGGCTCATTCAGTGAGCACTTTATGATCTCCCAGTGAACCAGAGGCTCATCTGCCTGCATTCCTTCTGCTATCTGCTTGAGAGCAGAGCCTATTCCAAGTGCCACATCCAGATGCCACCCCCCGTGATGGGAGATGTTTAGGAAGAAATCTGCCCCTCCAAGAACCATGGAGCCTCTGAAGCCATCGCTCGTCCTGCAGAGTTGTCTGTTTGGCCCCCCCCCCGAGCAGTAAGATGAAGAAGCATCCCATCCCATCAGAAAGTTGAAGATTAGAATCCTCTCATCTCGAACGACCTCGTGCCTCCTTGCCCGTGGCTGGGGGTGCTCTCTGCAGCCAGAGGGTGTGACCCTCTCTCTCTGACCCTTGACCTTCAGAGCTGTCCTAGTGATTGGGTTAACACTTGATAGGGATGTTTTCCTGAGTGCAGACAACTCAAAGTAATGGATTAGCACATTATCATTCAATTACATAAATACGATAGGCCCCTCAGAATTATTTGGGAGCTTTCCTGACACATGCACATGCATACATGTAAGGTTTGTGTTAGTCATTTAACATGCAAGAATCATATACTCATCAGTCCAAAGCAGAGAAATGTTATTTTAAGTTAAATGTGAGCTAGTCCCTGTGGATATAACCCGTTCTCAATTATTCTAAATATTATATTAATTCACCATTTACCGTTTGATAAAAGATTAGTTTATCAGAAGTACATTTCCTCTTCCATAAACATAGGTTTGAGAAATGAATGTTTCAATATGAGATCAATTACTCAAATATAATTGACTCTCCCCTCCCTTTTCTTACATATGTCACATAATGTAATAACAACGTAGGAGTCTATTTAAACATGGTATCGTCTATAAGCTATTAATCGAGAAAACTCAGTATCAGCACGCAACTTGCAAATAACTCTTCTCTCTTTCCTATCCCTCTCTTATCCTCATCTCTCTATTCTCTCTTCCACATCTCTCTCTATTCTCTCTCTCTATTCTCTCTTTCTATTCTCTCCTCCACAGCTCTCTCTATTGTCTCTTACTTCAGTTAGATATGAAATAAAACATACGAGTCCATGTAAGCATGGTAGAGGTCATAATCCATCACTCGAGAAAACTCAGTATCAGCTGTGCGCAACTAACAAAAACAATTGTGAGAACCATATATTATGCAGGAAATGCACATCTTTGTTGAAAAAAAAACAAACAAACAAAAACAAAGCATCTCTGATTTGGGGAGGAACAGCTTCAACCCCCTTAACATCTGAGTCACCACTGAAGGCATAGCATGAATGATAGTGGGCGTCTGAGGGTGTCTTTACTGAGAAATGTCAAACAAATTCAAAACCTTACATTTGAAAACAGGTTTGCATTCCTCCACTTAAGGTGACGTTATCATTGGAAACAATAAGAACAAACTATTTTGATATAGAATCTATAAATTGAATCTTTAGAGCAGAACAGAATGGTTGTATTTTTAGCCTAAGCTCCGTGCAGCCTCATGGTCTATATAATGTGAATATATGTAGTAGACAGTAACAGGCCCCTGACAACAGGCCTATACTAAAAATGGTAGGGGCTTTTCACAGCTTGCCAACCTGCAGGCATCCTCTGCATAGCAGTATGGATAGCCTTAAAAAACAAACAAACCCACTCTGTGGTAACGAGAGTCATATTTCTGACCCTTGTGCCCAAGTGAAGCCGTTTGACTCATCTGACTGACCCAAGGGTTTGGAGCTGGTGTGACAGGGAG